>NC_135169.1:29790351-30090351 GCF_041146795.1 Maylandia zebra
CGTTTTGGACCCAGATTACTCCGCGAGGCTCCTGACTACAGTAGCCATAATGCTCCAACAATCCATCAAGCGATGCAGCTTCGTAGATTACCAAAGTCGCACTAAAACATTTTTTGACAGATTTTTGAGCGCTGTGTACCACATAAAATCGTTTTGAGGTCAGTAAGCACAACCAGAATTCAAACATAAGGCGCACCGGATTGTAAGCTGTATATTTTTGAGAAAATTTAATTTTAAGTGCGCCGTATAGTGCGAAAAATACAGTATTCATACAGCACTTTCACGTTCACACACTCACTCCAATGGATGCATCAGGAGCAACTCGGGCTTCTGCATCTTGCCCAAAAGACACTTTGGCATGCAGCCTGAAGAGTACAGGAGCCCGCGATCAATCTGCTTTCTTTCTAATTGGTAGACAAGCCGCTCGACCAGCTGAGTCACAAGTCTTGTGTGATGTGAAGGGTCAGTGTGCACAGCTGTTAACAAACCTTTGTAGGAATTTTAGAGCTAAAACTAACTACATGGACCTGGAGGTATATGAGAAAATACCAAATTAGTTATAAAAATCCTGCTCACTGAAGCCTCAACCTGTCAACTCAGCACACTGTTGCATAACGCAGTTTCTCAGTTCAGTTCATTGATTTAGCCCCACCTGAATGCCACAGCGACTGTGTGCATCTGGACTGGATGAAAGGCTCACAGAGGCTCCACACTGGAAAACATGTTTATTCACTTTTACCAGTGCAGTCAGATGAAACAGGAAACAGAAGAGACGGACACAAACAAACATGGAGCATCACTGCATTACACAAGTCAAGGTCAGTAAAGGTCATCACACCTCCGCAGCACACAAGACTATTTCAGGACCAGTGAGGATCTGTGTGGCCACAAACGAGCACATGCTTGTGGCATTATCCGACAAGCAGAAGTCCAAGATTTTCTGAGAACAAAAGAAGTACTCTTTGTGGCCTTTGTGTGGGCCACTTATTGGGACACACTGCCACCTGCTGGTTAGGAGGCAGCTGTGCAGCAGCTGGATCAGCAATACATTTTAAATGTTAAAACGTCTAGCAGGAGCCCACCAACATTAAAGACTACACACTAGTTCAAACCGCGGCACTTGAGCTAGCTAGCTAATAGCTGGTAAGGGACTCGATTTTTCAATCAGTTCTTTAATCCGTTGTGACAAATCGTTCAAACACATAAAACGTTACAGTTAAGCTCGGCTGAGTTTGCTGTTTATGTGAAAGAAGCAGAAACATGTTCATATAAAAAGTCAAATAAAAAAAAAAAAGAGTATATTTACCGACTTGAAAGAAAATTCTGAAACAAGTACTTCTCATATCTGTGAATTTGTACATGAGAGGAGTGATAGCTACCATATGATGTAAATAACTGTCCAGTCAGTTCAGCAGACATGACCACTGCGTACAAGTCTGGTGTGGAGAAATGTGAGTGTGTGTGTTTCACATTCAGGATTCATCTCCGTTAGCACTATCGTCTTCTCCTTCCTCCTGCTCACCTTCATCATCATCATCGTCCTCTCTCCCTCTGCTTTTCGTCTGCACACAGGGACACACACACAGGACAAAGGTTAACGTCAGTATTTGACACATGGATCAAGCAAATGAAGCCCAAACTCCACAGTAGTTGGGACGGTGTGTAAAATGTAAGTATAACTATCAAATGCAATGATTATGATCAATATATATCTACAACGTATGCAAGGCCTCTGCCGACAAAGACTTCATCTGTATACCTTTCAGCACTTATGAAGCTTTTCCACATCTCTAAAAGTGTTTCTGAGCCCATGCAGTGATTTCCATGACACAGTCATGTCTGTTTTTAATGCAGTGCTGCCTCAGGGCCCGAAGATCAATACTGGTCTTTGGCCTTATGCTCTGAATCTTTTGATGACGTTATGCTCTGTAGATCAGCGGTCCCCAACCTTTTTTGTGCCACGGACCGGTTTATGCCCGAAAATATTTTCACGGACCGGCCTTTAAGGTGTCGCGGATAAATACAACAAAATAAAACTAGTACCGGTACCAAAAAAAAAGAAGATTTATTCATAACACACGTGAAAAGACCCAGAAAAACCGAGTTAACGATTAAAACGATAACAAAATAACGCTGAAAACCGATAAAAACCCTGAAAACCATACATTTCACACCTGAGCCTCAACTCTCGTGGCCCGGTACCAAACGACTCACGGACCGGTAAAATGAGCTTCTATTTTTCACAAAACAGTAAAATGTCCAGCTTTAAACATCTGATATTTCCTTTGCTCTACTATGAAAGAAATATTGTTTTATGGTTTTTGGAAATAATTTTATTTATATTTTAACATCATCCCAACTTTTTTGGATTTATGGTTTTAAAAATAAATCATGTTAGGTTCTTTGCACTAAATTCGCCTGTTGAATAATAGCTGAAAACAAACTATGTGCATACAACAACTTGTTTAAAACAGCTGCTGATGTCCTCCTTTCCTTTTCCCCCTGTCCTCACCTCATCTTCATCCTCCAGCAGGTCCCCCTCCTCCTCTGAGTCATTCAGCTCCCGGCTCTCTTTGCCCCTCTTCAGACTGTCTTCCTTCTTGCTGGAGGTAGATGAGTGAAGAGGAGACACTTCACCTGGCTCAGGTTTGGAGCTTTTCATCTCTGAGTAGAGGGTGGAAAAAAAACACACAAAAACACTCAAATAAAAAGCTGATTTTTCTGTTTCTGCCAGTCTGCTCCATACCTGAAACGTTTATATAATTGATGGCGCTGGGTGCATGAAATGTATATTTAACATTTGCATAAGCACCTCCATGACTCATCTTTGTGCAGCGTGAGTCACAGAGAATATATTTGTGAAAAAAAATGACATCTTCTCTTTTGGAAGAAGTGGACTTTGCTTGAACTGGTATTAGCTAATGCCAACCAGACAAGTAAATAATCACGTACACGTGTCTGTTTGTAAATGCATTCTTGGTCTCACATTGGAGGTTTTTAGGCTGTTGATGTGATGCCTGGCTGCCCTAAAATCAAAGTAGGACCCACCTGATTTCTTGCTGTGGTCCTTCTCCATGTGGTCTAAGCTCTCCAACAGGTAGTCCACCTTGTGTTTGATCTGTGTAAGCTCCCTTTTTATGGTCTGTAGATCATCTGCCTTCACTGTAGGGGAAGTATGGGATAAGCCACTACTGAGATGACCTTTGGAAGTCACCAGTAAAGACGGCATGGATGACTCTGTGAGGAACCTACTTGTACGTGAAGTTCTCTGGCTGCTCTTGGAGGAGGAGGAGGAGAAGCTGGTCTTGGTTCGTCGGCTCCCTCCGCTGCTCAGGCTCACCCTGGGACGTTTGGAGGGGATGACCGCGCGGGACAGAGGGGGAGGAGGAGGAGGCACCCGGGACTGGTAGGAGTACATTCTGAGAAGGAGAGCATCAAAGTGTTGAGCTTACTGGCTCTGCAAGCTGCTTTACAACCCCCCAGCTGGCCAAAAATGTGCTGAGCAGCAGGCAGATTATTCTTACATGTGTAAAGAATAAACTGCTTACCTGTCATAGTAATCTCTTTGGAAGTCGTAGTCCAAATCAAAAGATGAACTGTGAAAAGAGAGGGGACAGAAAGATTAGCCAGCAATGTGCTAAAGCTGCTGCACTGTGACTGAGAGCAAAGCAGCATGCACACACCTGTACATGTCTCCTGCAGATCGCTTCACTGTCTTCGATCTATGAGGCTTCGGTTCACCTGCCAGATTGATGTCTGTAGGAGGAGAAACATCGAGGTAAGGTAGGATGGACTAGAAATCCAGGAAAGAAAAACGCTATGGGAGAGAATGTGTGAAATTTCATCAAACACATCACACCACATCTCCATCTGGTATGTTATTTTTGTCAGACTAGTGCAGGTTTTACCTCTAACAGACTGTATCGGCAAATAAGTCCTCACGTTTATTTTTATTTGCCTGAACAACAGAGAGGCTCCTCTGCTCTTGTTCAGAGTGGATATGAAGCAACTCTCCTCTTTCTTTACTTCATTTTACTTGATTGTAACACTAGAGGGCAGCAGCATGTGTTTAAACTGTGAAATGGGAAGGACGTCCCAGATTTTAATCTGTAGGTGAGCAAATAAACTGCACATTGTAACAGATACAAGTCAGGGAGTGAACATATTTACAGCCTATACTTTGTGCCTCCATACAATTTTCTAAATGCACTCGTGATTAGAAAAATAGGAGGTTGGAAAATGTATTCATTTGCTTTCCTGCCAAATTAGAAAGACTGATTTTGCTTTCAGTGCAGTAAATATAAAGCTACTGCCACAACTTTACCTATATCACATATACGCTGCACAGAAGGAGGCATACCTAGATCACAAAATATGGTAACAAAATATACTATCTAACACTTCCAAAAGTCTTTAATGTAGTGCAAATAGTATTATATTATTGGTTAACTTGCTTTATTCTTCAGTGACATTACCAAGCAATACCTTAACATGCTGTTTTTTTCCTCCATCTCACCTAGCACCTGTCCAACGATCATGCGGCCGTCCTCCCCGGCCACGGCGGCCCTGGCGTTCCTCTCGTTGGAGTACTGGACGAAGGCGTAGCCCTTGTGGACGGAGCAGCCGAAGATCTTGCCGTACTTGGAGAAGATCGCCTCCACATCGGCCTTGGTGACCAGCAGGGTGTTGAGGTTGCCGATGAAGACGCGGGAGTTGAGGGAGTGGGGGTCGGTCTTGTTGGTCACGTTGCTGCTGGCCATCAGGCTGGAGGAGGAGGATGATGACCAACTGGCAGGGAGACAGAAAGAGAAGGGTGAGTGCATGGGTGAAGATAGCAGTGGGGAAAGAAAAGCAGGTCAGCATGTGGAGGTCAGCAGTGTTTAGAGAAACAAGAAGGTGTGATATAGATTTGTCTTGTACTAAAGTTTAATGATAATCTCTGCTCAAAGGTCAGTGTGAGTGTTGAACCTTCAAGTTCTTTAACGGTATGACTTGAATCACACTGCCTTTGAGAATTCAGAATGATAGTCAGTGAATTGATTATTGATGAATTTCTTTTGATCTAATAGTTTATAAAACATCCAAAGATGAAAACCTGACTTCTAAAATGTTAAAACCAGCAGCCGTTCCAACTAATTTTTGGCATTTTGTGTATGAAAAGCTTCACATGCTTCGTCATTGTGAATACAGGTATTAATTCTCTTTAATCAAACTGAGTTCATTTATCTCTAATTACATAATAGCCTCATTATAATCATATGAGAATGCCACTGCAATTACTGTTACGCACAAGGAACTTTAAGTTGTGCTTCTTACCCCTTACACACTAACTGCAAGTTTGCACTATCAAGAGCATCTAAAAATAGATACTAGACAGAGTAGACAGTGTGATCGGGTCATGAAGCAGCCAGCACTCACTCCATTGTGTCTGTACTCGGGTCGGTGGAGGTCTGCCTGTCTGTGTCTGTTGGAGAGAAGAGGATCGTGGAGAAGCTATGAAACATGGAGACTGTGGGGGGGATTTTTGCTACACCTCCAAAAGATAAGATTTTTCCTCATATTTGGCCAAAAAAGGGGATTAAAATGGAAAGAGGTGTTAAAATATTTTAAAAACCTGTGGGATAAATTGTTGTTATGACAAAAACAAGCATATTCACTCGTGAGCAAATCCAATAACCTTCATCCTCCACAGAGGGTGAAGAAGCTAAAATGATTTTCTTTGCATTACAGCAGCTGGACAAAGCTTATAAAATGTGTTGTACAGCTTAATAAACACAGCAACCTCTGAAGTGCCGACTGCATCAAAATTGGATCGTCGCACACCAGGAAGTTTGCGTCATGTGCACTTCGCGAGTCTGCAGGTACGATCCCCTTCTTTCGGTGTATGCCAGTAACAATCCGCCATGTTGGCTGCCACATGTTAGAGTCCCCTCTGACGGCTCTGCTGACATGAAAGTTTTGCATCACGTCATGTTTCACTTGCATCGGTGCAGTTTTGGAAGCTTCTCCTGTTGCTGTTCTGCATAAACGCACAGTGTATGCATGCAGTCAGTGGCGTACTAGCGTTGATTTTAATTAGTACAGTCTTGCCACACTGTTGCTGGATTGCTGTCTCACCAGTGGCCAATACTGCAAAGTTATGTAACACTGCAGGAGAGGGGGACAAGTCCCTGAATGCAGTGTCAAAGCGACACTACAGGAAAAGGGTGATTTCATAAGAAGTCTTTATTTTATTCTGGTCACAATTCTGTAGTAAACTTTAAACCCCAGCATGCGGGAAATGATCTTCTTTGCTCAGTCCCCAGAGTCATTCATCTCATTATCCACCACTTCAGCTACTGCAAAGTCACGCCTCAGCTGCCAAAACAACGGCGCCCAGCAGCCTCTCCCCGCTCTGGCTGGTGACTCCTAGCAGAGGATTAGTTTACAGCATTCCGGCCACAGCTGAAAGCGCTGCTTGCCACTGCATGATTTTGGCCAGGATGCGTCTACTGTTTGGCGAGCTGACAGGACGTCTACAACATGGGGCGTGTTCAGGAGGTGCCGGGGACAACTGTGGCCTCTTTAGCTTGTTTCTAAAGCTTTGTGGGGGGTTTAGGCAAGAATATCAAGGCACACGTGCACTCTAGTGTGATCTGAATGTCTGATGCTAAACACAACCAGTCAAGTTATATTTACACACAAGATGGAGAAAGGAACATTAAACCCTTGTATGTTATAGGCATGTGGATGGGAAGCTTGTGTTTGGACTGAAACAGGCAAATATCTTGCAAACACCAATTTTGCAATTTTCAAATCTTTGGGCACATGCCCATCAATTGGAGGACCTTGTTTGTCTTTTATGTGTAATGATATTTGGAGCCATTTGTGTTCACTTCCTTTAACTAGCATTCACTGCAGGCCTGTTACGTTTCCAGTTCTATTCAATTGCATGATAGTTTGTGGTCCCCTTGTGATTTAATTCTAAATTCAACATGTGGGGGCTCATTATTCAGGAACAACTGCTTATTATAGTCACTCATTAATGGCTCAACACACCTCTGTGGAACTTTTCTTATCCACTGCCTCATCTGGGCCTCATTTTACAACTCCATAAAAAACCTGTTCACTGTTCAGCTTCCCTCTGAGTGTTGGATTTGTGTTTGTGCTTCAACTGTGACAACACACTGCAGCTCTCAGGATTCATGCTTGAAGACAGACGAGACAAAATGACAAGAGCAGCTCTGCTAGAGGTTTTTTTAATACACATTCAGGGAGCAGAAAGTGGCGACGTGGTCGTCCCCAGAGGTTCTTTTGATTTGTTTTCCAAATCAGATCAGAGATGATGGAGGTGAAAAGGTGAAATGGAACTTGTTAAAAAAATATCTGAATTTTAAAAAAAAAGAAAAAAAGGGGCAGAAAAAAAAAATCAGTGTTTAGTGATTACTGAATTAGTCACTCATTAAGGTTATTTCCCTTGCATGCTGCAGTAAAAAGCCACTTTAGGGACAGATAATTGCCTCTTATAGAGCAGGCAACTTTGTGTTTACGTAAGTAATGGAGCACTTTTTAATTTGTCAATTAACATGCACACTCACAACAAAAAGAACAGGGGAAAAAAATCACTCCAAAGAAGGAGAAACAGTCCTCTTTTTGGTCTCTGTCGGTGCTTTTCCTTCATCTAAGCACTTTATGTGGGAAGATTTGAAGAGGTGTTATCCAGCAATCAGCTCCAACACAAACTGGACCACTCACAATCAACAGCATGATGCATCTGATTATCACAAACTGGGAGGCGCATTTATGAGGCCATTAGGGCCAAACAGTTTGAAAATTAAGTGGCTGATTTCTCTTCTTTTACAGCACCCAAAGCCCCCCGAACTACTCTCTACTTTTAAACAAAAAAGAAAAAAAAGAGGGTGGTGGGGGAGGTAGAAAATAGACTAATGCCAAAAAGGGGTGAAAGTGGAGTAATATATTAAAAAAAATGATGCAAAAGTTGAGGTGAAAAAACAAAAAAGTGTAGACCAACTTACGATTTGCTGCTGCTGAAAAAAGTGGCTTCAAAAACTAAACGGGGGAAACAAAAAAAAAGGTAGAAATTAGAAAAGAAGGTTTCTAGACTGTTCTGATGCTGTCATCACAACAAGCAGGGGAGAAAACGTCAGGGCAAAAAACATGAACGCTACAAAAGCGGCTCATCACTTATTTAGGATAAGTTGTGAGCTCTACATCACACTGCGGTGACAAGAGATCCAGGAATATGAGAAGTCAAGTTTTCCAAGGAATTTCTTCTTAAACCAAAATTTAAAAACACTAATGGAAAAATATGATTAGACATTTTAAAAATCACATCTACAATAAAGATACTTATTACAGCTCATGACTGTTTAACTATATGCACTTTAGGTAGTACAGACGTACTGGACTTCTGATGAGGTTTCCTCGATCTTAGATATTCCACGATCAGCTTTAAGTGGTGTTATTGCAAGATGGAAGCATTTTGAAGTAGTAGCGTGCCCGATGTTGTAAAGTTACAGACCGGGGTCGCCGATGCTTAAAGGTCACAAAACCCCTGCTAAGCAAATTACTGCAGAGCTGCAAATCTCCTCTTGCATTAACATCAGCACAAACACTGTGCACCAGGAGCTTCATGGCCTGGGTTACCATGACTGAGCAGCTCCTGTAGATGTACAGTACAGTTCTGTCCATTTAGTACAGCTAGAATAAAGATGAAGATTTTATTCTTAACAGATCTGGTAATATTGTGAAACCGGTGTTTATCAAATTGGAGTGCAAGTGCCCCTAGAGGTGATTATGAGTACTGCATTAAAAAAAAAAGTAGTACCTACCAAAGAGTGTTTTTACTTTATACCTTCTGGAAAAATCCTGAAATTTAAAAATAATTACATGATAGTGAGTTCAGTAGGACTTCAACTTTATTACATTTAACTTTTTTTCATTCTACAGAACGATAAACCTGGATTAGCTGTTATACTACCTTTAACACCAGGGATTCTGAAGGAGAAATTGACATTTTAAATCTGCATCTCTTCACTGAACTCTATCATTTATAACACAAAAAAAACAATTTTGCTATCTGAGCTTCTATGTTAATGTAAACTGACCCACAAAGGAATCAGTGGTCTGCGAAAAGGGCGGTGGGTGCTTTATTTTGGCCTCCTGCCTGCCCTCCATGTAGGGGTCAGAACAACACCCCTGCTTAAGGCCACTTCACTGCAGACCACACCCACTTGGGGACCGTGGAAGTTGGGTAGAGCAAGGTGGGTCAAAAAAAAAAAAAAAAAAAAAAAAAGTAGACTTCATTGACTTTCCACTGTAAAATGTTGCATAATTGATTATAAGTTTGTTTATTAGTATATAAATATTAATTCATAAAGCTTTAAATCCAATGAAAGGCTAAAAAAACCCCACATAGGTCTATAAGCCTGCCTTACAGCAGGCCCACTTGAGCACTTCAGGTCTAAGCAGCTGCACAGCTCAGAGTACATTGCCAAGATTGTTAAAACACAAAAAATGAGTAATTATATCAAAATTACCAAATGCATAATTCTGTAGTGCCAGTGTTACATCCCCCCCCCTCCCTCCCCCGTCCATGAACGTGCGATACATAAAAGCACTGTTGCTTTAATGTTCCTCCAAAAACGCCCCCGCTTCTCACAGAGGGAAAACATCTCGCCTGCAAAATAACAGGACTCCTGAGATCAGCTGCGGCAAACACACCGCCTCAGCACCGCCAAAATCACACAGAAAACGGAAAAATACGTCGTTAGGACTCGTTGTAAACGACCGCATAACAAGTTTCAAGTGGAGGCAAAACACAGGACCAGAATAAAATGCAAAATTTAAAAACATATTCCCAGAAAAACGGCGACACTTTTATTTTCTTTCTGGCAAAACTGTCCAGAAAATCCTTCCATATTTTATCTTCATAGAAATTAGAGCACACGCAAATAAATCATAGTTTTACACGGCATCCCTACAAAAATCAAGCCTTTAAAATGTCGTATTCGAAAAAATAAAAACAAATAATAATAATAAAAAATATATATAAGTCTATATGTTGTTGTGGAAGCTACTTAAAACTAGTTTCTGTGCAGTTTGTGCCATCACAAAATGTACGTCACTACAGCCAACACAGTCTCAGGAATACCAGCCAGGAGGGGAAAAAACACATTAAAAATAAAAACAAAAAGTCCCAAAGACGGTTCAAAGTCAGGACAAAAACAAAAAAAGGTAAAAAGGTAAAAAAAAAATCTCTCATTTAAAAATACTCACCAGGAGTTTAACACTAAAAATGAGAACAATTCAACGCTCTTTCTACTTGCACGGGTAAAGATCCGCTTACAGCGCTGCTGGCTCAACGTATCACCTTGAAACCAGTGGACACGAAATGGCGTCGACTCGCACTGGCGACAGGGGAAGGCCACGCCCGCTTCCGAATCCTAGTTTCTGATTGGATATCCTGAGCCCGTGTCTGTTTAATCTCTTCGCTGATAGGTTTCGTGCTCTTGCCACTGCCGTTGCCGCTCATTGATGACGACATTCATGTATGCTAATCAATTGACTACCCGACGGTACGTACGACACTGCTAGTTTGTGGCTCTAAAACATTGATGGCTGTCCTTTGTTTTAACCCGAAACCGAGGCACAACTGTAGTGTTTTACTGGTTGAGAGCAGCAGGGGTTAAGTCCTAAAAACAGACACGCTTGCCAGTCTCTATTTTGAGTCTTTACTTTTATTTATTTTTTATTAAGGAGCTAATATGAAAAATTCAGTTAATGTTACATACACAATAGATTTGATCCAATTGATTGTTGAAGTTGTAGTTTATTTGAATTAGTTCCATTAAGACAGAGATAGAAATGAATATATTTTTATGTATTTGATCAAAACCATTATTTTACCAAAACCATTTTATTCATTAACATTGAATAGCATGTGAAATCTCATGCGCTTGTCAATCTCTTACTGGTATAGTGCTCTAAATGTAAAGCTGCAGTGTAACAACAATGCCATTAATAACAATCACACATTGCTTCTGCATATGTCAGCAGGGTCACCACTTCATTTTCCGAGAAAATGCACCTGTGAGGTAAACAAAAAGGAATTCATTTGTGACACGTGACAATCATACTGGCCAACCTTGAGACCTCAGAAGTAGGGAGACATTCAAAAGGGCTGTTGGGGGGGGGGGGGGGGGGGGGGGGTATACATACATGTACATATATATATATACAAAAAATGGAATGAGCATATTATATAAAGTACCTTGGAGGTCAGCCATCCTCTTCCTGTTTCGAGGCAAAGTAACATCCAATCTTGACATGGACTCGGGTGTTCTCAGTACCTCCTCCAGCCTACCCTGCTCATCATTGTCCTGGAGGAGTATGAATGGATTAATAAAATAGTGCCCTCATACCCCCCAAATTGACTATAATATTTTTGTATAAATTAATTTAGTGTAATAACCTTTGATGGAGTTTGTTGATTTTTTCTTTTTCCTACAGGGGTGTTTGGACCCGGGCTTTCGGTCGCATTTTTCTGTCGCTCCCGCTCTCTTTCTCTCTGCAGTAGGATAGCCTGTTGCATGGTCCTGTACTCCAGGGAAAAGTTACTGATGGTTTTGCAGAAGTCCTCCGGTTTGGTGTCCCTCACCATGGCCCGGGAGTAGCCAAGGAACAGGAGAAAAGAGTGGAACCTAGAAAAAAGTAAAAACGGTGTAAGCAAAGACTTGTTGAGTAAGGAGTCAGTCAGTCTGCCATACCCACTGGCAGATCCATGGCCTCCTGGAAACCACCAATTGCTAGAGAACTTTCAGATAAAATTTATCACAAAGAAGCTTAAGATGCTGCAATGAAAACTTCCTTGTGCTTTTCCTTGTATTGCTAGCAGACTGCTGTGGATGTGTACACTTTGTATGGAAAACATCTGTACAAATAGTCCCCACGGCTCAGGAAGTAGCAGTGAAACTTGAAAAAGTGCTTGGCCTATGTGAGTAAGGACTGAGATGGAAAATGTTTTGTTTGCTAACAAATATCATTTAAAATATGATTAGAGTACCTGTTGATAACCCTACGATGGACGGCTCTTAGGACTTTCAGCCTTTCCTCACACTCTTTCAGAATCTTCGGAAGCCTGTGACGGAGCGAACCGTCCGGGGCCAGGGCCTCATCACCTATCCCTTTCATCTTTTCCCCCTTTCCTCCTTTCCTCTTTTCGTCGGCTTTATTCAGCAGCTTCACCTGCTCCCATGATGCTTTGCACAGGCTCTCCAGCTGGGTAAAGTTAGACTGGACTTGGGAGTAGTCACACTGTAAAGAAGAGAAGGTTTTGTGCTTTCCACAGTTTGCTGGTTTAACTGACTCTATAAGTGATCTTCAGAATGAATCAGCTGTGTTAGACAAATGCAAATCCACAGATGCAGCCACACACCTTTCCACCTTTAGTAACCGCGGTGATGTCCGAGTAGAGGTCAGAGGATTCTGGATAGAGCTGCAGCAGTAACACGCAGACGTGGTGCAGCAGGGGCTGGCGAGTGTGTGTGTCCCTTACCTGAGACAGCTTCCCCAGGTAACTCAGCTCAAAACCACGGGCCTTGGGATAAAACAATGTGTTGCAAGAAGTAATGGAAAGATGGACAAAATCAAGCTTGCGTCGGAATGCACTCACCTTACATCCGTTGAGAAAGTTACCGATCGCTAGCACTGTCGCCAGGATGTACTTGAAGGTCTGGCTGGCTGCCAGTTGTTCCATGCCCAACTTCAGATGGAAGAGAGGCTCAGCAATTTCCTTTTTAAGAGGAGTATACATTTAGAGGGCGTTTTGGTGGTTCATATAGAATAGTTGAGCCATCACATCCATCTTTTATTTTTAGTCAGGTGATGTATTAGGAGAAGTCATCACAGTGGTGTTTTTGCCCTGCAGAACCTGTGTTAGTTTGTATAAGTGCAGTGTCCTTATACAGCAGCATCTCTTGTCCTGCACTTTCATTCAACTTTGCAAGACATTATTTGCGGTTCTCCAAACTGTGCACTAAAGTGTAGTTTATCATGTTTGATTACATTTTATGTGTTATTATCTGACATATTGTGTGTTGTTCAAAGTGTACCATGATACTGCATGAATACAAGCAATGAAAACTGCACATGGGTGGGAGTGGTGGCGTGCCATAGAAAAACAACGAGAGGAGCTTGCCTTGGCTGCTCCTTTTTAGGCAACTTTTATGCAAGCTTCTTCCATCTGCAACAAGCTTCTCTCTCCGTTCTTTGGTTATCACTGTTATGCATCCAGGAACACTGATAAAACCAGACTATTTATAGACTTACTGAAGTCTATGGGAATATCTTAAATGTTTGATGGAGTGCATAAAAATGTGACACCAAGGGGTCTTGGCAAAGCTTCATTATGTAATGATCTGTGAGTGGGAAATTATTGGATTTTTATTTACCCTCTCCAAGGAGTCGTAATCCAGAGCAAAGGCCCAAAGCTGAAGCCTGGTGCTCAAGTGTGGGATTTCCCCCAAAGTGAGGAGGCAAAGCTCAGCCGGTGCCAGAGAGGCATTAGGGTTCTGGGCCTTGGCCTCTTTGATCAGGCAGAGTTCCTCTTCAGTCGGGATCAGTGCCTGAAGACGCTGTTTTGGAATGAGCGTAGAACAGATTATCTTAGACCTAGTTTGTAACCCTTTTATTTTACCTGGGTATTGCTGGGTAGTTCATCAAACAAAAATGCTTTAGCTCGAAATCTGGGCGATTTACCCTTTACTGTACCTGAATGTCCTCTCTTTCTAACACACAGCTGTCCATGCTGTAGATAGCAGGGGGGAGGAGGCGCGCAGGGGGCAAGCTGCTCAGGGCAATAGTTATGATGTTGCTGCGCTTCACTCCCAACACCGATATTGATGGCTGCTTCTGTGTTGAGGGGGAATAAAAAAGGATTTAAGGCATTTTAATCTATATAATGCACATCAGTTTGTAGCTATTTGAAAACCAGAATTACATGGATGAATGAACAAAAGGATGTCTCTGTCATCAGTCTCACCTGCCGCCCTGAAACAATGTTCAGACTGCTGCTATTGGCTTTAGACTTAAACAAGTACTCCAGATGGTTTTTATCCAAATTCACCGGCTCGAGTCTGGCCCAAATGGTCTGAGTCCCAAAGCGTGTCATCCTGGGGAGCGGTGCCAGATTCTGCAGCTCCCTCCAGTGAAGCTTCAAAGTGCGAGACTTAACGGTACCATCTTTAGGTGAAGCTGAGGGCAAAGGTGAGGCGAGAGAAGGAGGAGGGGGAGGTGGGGGAGGAAGAGGAGGGGGCGCCGGAGGTGCTCGGAGACAAATTGATGATTTGATAGTTGTTAGGGTTCCCTCATCCTCTGTGCTGTCTTCCTCATCCCAGAGGTCGGAAAAATCCAAGGTGTTGAGACAGAGGCGTGCAGCTGGTGTTAGCAATGAACTCCAGGATTGGTCAAAATCCCAGGTCAGCTCTTTGGATTGTTCCAGCTCCTTCATTGTTCCTTCAAAGCTGCCTGTAACTCAAAAGTAAAAATCCAATACCATTACCGTGGCGACCTATACTTACTTTTTCCTGCTTAATAAAAGGCTACTCCAAAGTGAAAACTTCTTTTTTATATTAGAAAAAAAGGAATAAGGTTCTTCCACACGTCTTGATCTTTCACATAAAGCAAAACTTAAATCCTTCCTTGTCTTCTCACCATGCATTCAACAACCACCTCACAAACACTCTGTATCCATCTGAATGTCTGTGGATGCTCTGCCTCACTTGTCCACCACAGAAGTGCATAACTCACACACCCAAGTCACAATTTTTCAACCACCTCTGGGTGTTCTCGCTGCACCGTAACCTGCAATTGCCTTAGGGTGTAGCGTTTGTCCCTCGCATCTAAAATGACAAGCCGTGTTTGATCCAAAAGTCCACCGGTATCTTGCCTGGGTGCCAGAAGCTCACAGCCTCAGACAAAGGAAAATTCTTACAATTTTTGACAGGTTGTATTTAGTCCTGTATCCAAATCTGATGAGAAAATCCAAAGAATGCCTGTCTGAATATCCAAATGATGTGCCTCTGTAGCCGTCCCTCGACATTCATCTTCCTCTGTTGTTCTCCAAGTGACAACGAGGGCGCTTTCATGAGGAAGCGAGAGAGACTCGTTCGTCCGTTGGTGTATCAATTTCGGCTTATTTGAGTTGCACCCTTTCCCTTAATTTTCTTATCGAGCCTGGATCTCCTGTTTGTATTGCTACTTGTGTATACAGAACCTCTCTATCTGCCTCTGAAGATCTGTGATATCCCCTCCTCTTTTGCCTCCCCTTCTCCCCTATGAGCACATAAAAGAGTGCAACTGACCAAATGTTGACCTGCTTTCATTTTACATGCAACTTTGTGGACAACAAATCAGCAAACAGTAACTGCACGACATTAGGCCAAAGCACACAATGACGCACCATTATTCCATGCATGCTTGTAAATCCTTTGCTTAAACCTTGTGCTAAAATGGAGAAAATATTCATGGGTACAACAGCATCTCATAACAGAAAATAAATCCTTAATGAAAACAAATTAATGACTTTAAAAAACAGAGTTCAGTGAGCATAACTGCAAAAACACTGCTGTAAGATTGCAAGTTATAATCGTTAATATCGTAGCATTTCAAAACACAAAATACACAGTTGTGTTCTAGGGAGTCGTTTGCATGGTCGACGTGCAGCTCTAATGCGGATCCCTCCCAAGGCCATTAAGCCTCTCCTAATTACACTTTATCTTGTTCAGTGGGCCTGCTGTCTACAAGCAGCAGTAGGGCTCAAGGGACATTTTGGCTAAAATGAGGTCTATTTGCAATGGTTAAGCTCATTTAGCATATACAGTACTGCAACAGTCTCAGACCACCCTTCATATTTACATTTTGGAAAAGGGGGAAATAGGTGGAACAAGTTCTTGAATTGAATTGAAATACATATAAAAATATATGGAAATACAGTATCTAAGGCAAAAACAGAGTTTGTACATTTCTAATGAGCATGAAAGTCAATATTTGGTACGACCACCTTTATTTTTCAACACTGCCTGAATTCTCTCTGGGAAATTTTTGGTAGTCTTCAGGAATAGTTCTTCAGGCTAAGACAAAGCTCTTCTTTGCATGCTGGCCCCCTTTAAATGACCCCGCACTGCTTCAGTGCTGTTGAGGTCCGGGCTCTGGGGAGGCCGATCCATGACTGACTTCCACTGTGTTTTTTTTCTATCTAGGCATGCTTTTACTGCATTGGCAGTATGTTTGGATCATTGTAATGCAGAACAAGGCAGCAAATGCATTTCAGGTGGAATTTAATAGTGGATAAAAACCTGGTGGTACTTTTACACATGAAAAGTCGTTTTGACAGATCTCCAACACCACTGGCTGAAATTCAGCTCCAAACCATGACAGAGCCTCCTCCTTATATACTGATATCAACCAAATATTTTACACTTGAATTCATCACTCATCAGTGCAGTTCTTGTGTAGTTCTGCATACCTTAGCCTTTTCTCCATTTTTCCTTCCTTAAGAATGACTACTTTACAGCCACGTCTCCACTGAGACCATTTCTGTTAAGGGCTTTAAGAAAAAAATCTGTTAGTACCAATAGTGAGGTGTGTGTTCACTAAAACATGTTCATACTTGCAGTTAAAGGCTGAATTAGGTTGACTCTTACCCAGTTACCAGACATAATGTCAGCTGCCCTAACCTAACAATATTTTAGTTATCATGTGACATCTGTACAAAAACAGACAGATCCCCCTTGGGAATGGCATTTCCGGGTGAGTTCTTTTGATTAAAATGAGTGGGAACTTCCATGTCTCCCTCTGTATATTTGTGTTGTCGTGTTTGTATATGTGACTGTATGCATCTCTTTTCAACTGCTTCTCTGTCTGTCCCGGCACAACTGCTGACTGTAACCCTGTGCCAAGATAAAGATCAGGATAAAAACTACCCATAATCGTACCCAGTTTGATGTTTTTGAGAAGTGGGGGGTCAGGAATTAGAGCTTTAAATATTTCATTTACAAGGTCACTTAGAACTAGGACTTATCAATTTAGTTAGATAATAAAGATGCATATATCAGTGACCATGTCACAGTTTTCTAGAAAGAATGCAATGATAGCGTTTAGCTGTTTTACTGATCCAGATACAGTATTATTTATTATTATTATTATTATTATGTCCATAAATGCATTAACCCAAATGCAGAACAATACAATCTAAACTATGTAAAAGTAGCTTTTTTCAGCAGCTATCATTTAAATGAACAAAATGTAGATGATGTTGAAGGGGCTCTGTGTTTTCTGTGTTGTCTTGAAAAATGTGCATGTGAGGATTGATGACTCATCCACTGCAAACCAAATCTACCTGCAGGTACAAATAAAGTATCCTGAACCTGAATCTAAGAGGAACTGGGCATGTGCTTTCAGCTTCATGCCAAAGATTCTCTAGAACAAGCTAAAAAAAGACCTTGAATTACATTCAAACCACTCAACACATGCCTTTGAATGTGCACCATCTTTCGCCAAGCAACTGAAGGTCTTATTTTTCTGAAGACAATTACATACCAGTGTGCCACACTTCTTTCTAGCACACATTCATTGCAACAATGCGGGACTTGTGACCAGTGATGGTACATTTTCTCCTTTCACTGGACCTGATGTATTGTCGGCTCACAAAACCAGGGTGTGACAACCCAGCCAGAGGTAGAGAACAATATGGATTAAAATATTCTGGCAGTTTAGTATCATATCTTATCATTGTTACAGAGTACAGTGGTCCCTCGTTTATTGCGCGAGTTACGTTCCAATGACAACCTGTGATAGGTGAAATCCGCGAAGTAGCCAACTTTTTTTTTTTTTTACAATTATTATAGATGTTTTAAGGCTGTAAAAACCCTCACTGCACACGTTATACACTTTTCTCAGACAGGCATGAACATTTTCACACTTTTCTCTCGTATTTAAACACTCTCAAAGTTCAAACCGTAGAAAAATAAGTCCAGTATTATGGAATGAAACCAAAGATCAAACCCTGTTTTCAGGTCCAGAACATGAGAATAGAGCAGCTGTGAGAGAATTCAACACTAATGAATCAGTCGTATGGAAGTGGAGAAAGCAAGAAGAATGACTTGAGTAAAGTTTGACTTTTCTGACTGTTTTGTTTTACTTAATGCACCTTATAATCCGGCGTGCCTTACAGTCTGAAAAATACGGTAACTTCTACCTTCCTTTAGCATGTCCAGAAGTCCAACTGCCTGTGCTATGGTTAGCATTGTCCTCTGCCTTTTGGATGCTACCATAGATGCCTTTGACCGTGCAAAACGTTTCGTCAACATTCTTGTGTTTGTTGGGGATAAAACGTACAGTACAGCACTTCAGAATCACACTGCTAGAGATCGAAGATTTATGTAAATTTGACAAGTTGAAAGCATTCTGTACAGTACGGGAGACACGGCACGAGATTGACTGACAATGGTGTGCAGCCAATCAGGACGCAGAACACAATGCGCTTTAAAAAAAAAGCATGCAAAAAAAATCTGCGAAACAGCGAGGCCGTGAAAAGTGAACCATGTTATAGCGAGGGACTGCTGTACGGACAAACAAGTATTTTTTAAAACAAAGATTTTTCTGTATTTTTTTTTCTGTTGTTTTTTTTTTGTTTGTTTGTTTTTTAAATATCTCCCATCCACATGAAAATGTCAGAAAACAACCTCATGTGCTGTCAAGGGCATGGCAGAGTAGCATGTGACAACAGCTCATTGTGTAGAGATGTCGGCCAATGAAAATCCTATAAATAGTAACACAGAGCACCATCTGACATCAGGAAAGGAGACACAGGTGCACACTTTTGCCCCTTTCCTTGCTCACCTGTAAATGGAGGAGTTAAAAATCTAAATTCTGGAAGGTGTTTTTATCAAAAGCTCAGTTTTCAGTGGTGTGAAATGGTTCTTACATGTAGATAAAAGCATCAACATACACACACAAAATTGCATCCATATTCACATGTCTGCATACCTGTGGACATGTCCTTGTTTCAAAAACAGAAATGTGCAATTTGACCAAAAATCCAGATTTAAGACCGTGAGCTTATAATTATTATTTTATTTAACCACCGTGGTCCTTTCTACTTCTTTCTGGCATCAAAACACCTGTTTCAAAATGATCACCTTGTTATCATATGATGCTGCAGGTAGAGCAGGTCATCTGCTAGCTGGAAGACTGATGGTTCAGGCTGCTCCAGTCCACATGCCAAATATCCTTGGGCAAGATACTGAACCCTGAGTTGAGTAGTGTGTATTGAGGAGTATGATTGTTAGATGGAAAGCACTTAGGCATACAAAAAAGTGCTTGTATGATGGGTGAATGAGGCATGTTGTATACAGTGCATTGAGTGCTCCAGTACTGTAGAAAAGTGCAATATAAAAAACCTTCATTTGAATCAGGTCATGTTTTAAGAGCACTGAATTATTGGATATATATAACATGAGCTCATATACTAACTCACAAGAAATGGGTGTTTTATTGGAGGAAAGAATGTGACTGGACAGTTAAGGTCCCTGAGTGAGGACAGAGTACCCATAGCAGAGCAGTGCCCAGAATCATGTCTGTGGAACCGTTAGGAGATTCAAGATTCAAAGTGTTTATTGTCATGTGTACAAAGAAAAGCATTTCTCTGTGCAATGAAATTCTTTCTCTGCTGTCCATACATAGATACCGGTTAATATGTACAAATAAAACTACCACAGATAAATACAAATAGTATGAATAAACACTGTAGCCTTAAAAATAAATCCCACTTTTGTTTGTTTGTTTGTTTGTTTGTTTGTTTGTTTGTTTGTTTCTTTCTTTCTTTCTTTCTTTCTAGTGTTTAAGAGTGGACTAAGTTCTCATGTAGGCCACTCTTTCTCACAGGTTCGAGTTAATTGAAATTTTAAGACATCGAAAAAAGAATTTGTGACTTATGGATAGTAAAAACTATTTGTGAAACGTCATCAGATTTTTTGAAAAATCCAATAATACCTATCTTGTTATTTATATTTTAAGTGTAATTTAGTTTTTACTAAAAATTCAATTTTCAGGGGGGTTCTCAAGTTATACTTTGTAATATTTTGAAACCATTTTTTTTCAACAACTGGATTTACGTTTTGTCTCAGGAAACGTTCACACCTGTTTTTTAGTATTCCGTCCACAGATTCATCATTTTCAAATGTATGAGTGGTACAAAAAAGGCACGCAATGGTTAGCTTCAAAGGCATTTATTTTGAAAACACCGGACGGAAATCCCTGTTATGTGCCGTTGCTTCTCCGCGCTCCCGAACATTCGGTTTCCCAGTGAGCACGCGCTTCCCGGACCGTAGCTGCCCGTCATCGCTGGCGCTGACATCACACGGAGGATTTGCTACAATGTCAAATACTCACAAGCAGCGCGAGCTCATGGCTTCCCCGCGCCACAATGACAAACACCGCCGCGTCCTGCTGCTCATCCTCTAAATACTACACAACTACGACCACAACTACGACCACCGTCCATGGCTTTATTCCGCGATTTTGGACAGGATGCGTTTGAGGTGAGACGGGTCACTCAGTTCTTTTCTAAATTACTGCTTTTTACTTGTAATTCATTTAGTTTATTTCGTAATGTTTTTAATTGAAAATTGTAGCTGATGTTTGAATTCTTGTTTGTTAAAAAATTAAAACCTTTAAACGCAGACGGCGTGTTTCCCCGTATCTTTATGGGAAAAGTTCCCCGGCTCCCTAACGTTGATTGCTGTGCTATTACGTAATGGGAGTGCGGACACTGCTGAACGGATTTTACAGTGAGGTGCCGTGATGACACATCTCTGATAGCACAAGCTCGCGGTTTGCGTAGTAAAGACCGCGTCATATTTGCACACCCCTGTAACACCAAGTTTGTAGCCAAATAACGCATTTATCCCCTCACTGATTCACTCAAAGCACAACACTTCACGGTTTTCCAGGCTGTTAGTTGACCCAGCTATGACTGATTTATTACTGTTTTAAAGAAAAAAAGTCATTTAATTACAGGTCCTCATTGAACAAATACATGCTAAAAACAGAAGAACATTTAAGTGATTTGTGCTTGTATTTTTAGCTGGAAAATATATAAATGTCTAATGTTGCTACTGATGTTGCTCATACTTTTATAATATCTGCAGTGCTGTGAAAATGCATGTACTCTCTTTCTGATTTTTTCCCCTTATTTGTCATGCTTACTTCTTTTAGATCATCAAACACATTTTAACATTACACAGCGATAACTGATTAAAATAAAAAAAATGAGTTTTTTAAATGATGACTTTATTTATAAAAGTAAAAATAAAGCTATCCAACCCCTGTGTGCAAAACTAATTGCCCCGCTTTGTTAAATCATGTTCAGGTTCATTAGCTACTGCCAGACCTGGCGAATCAAGAAATCACTTCAATAGAAGATGTCTGACAAAATGAAGCAGGCTCAGATCTCAAAAAGCAACACATCATGTCCTGATCTAAAGAAACAGCTGATAAACAAAGTCATTGACATCTGTTAGTCTGGAAACAGTTACAAAGCCATTTTTAAGGTTTTGGGACTCGAGAACAGTGGAACACTGGTGAACCTTCCCAGGAGTGGCTTACCAAAATTACTCCAAGATCACCCGGACGACTCAACCAGGAAGTCACAAAAGACCGCAGAACAACATTAAAGAACCGCAGGCCTCACCTGCTTCAGTTAAGGTCAGAGTTCATGATTCAACAATAAGAAAGAGAATGGGTAAAAATCAGACTGCATGGGAGAGGTCAAGGAGAAAACCACTGCAGAGCAAAAAGAACACAAAGGCAGGTCTCACATTTACCAAAAATATTTTGGTGATCCTCAAGAGTTCCGAGAAAATATTCTGTGGACTGATGAGACAGAAGCTGAACTTTTTAGAAAGTTTGAGTCCCATTACATCTGCAAAAAACTAACACAGCAATTCATGAAACAACATTATACCAACAGTCAGACATGGTGGTGGTCGTGTGATGGTCAGGGCTGCTTTGCTGCTTCAGGACGACTTGTTGCAACGGATACATTTTGTATTTATTCTGGTTCTCTTTGTCTAATATTAGAATTAGTTTGATGCTCTGAAACATGTAAGTGTGACAAATATGCAAAAAACAAACCCTAAGAAATCAGGAATAGGGTAACTACTTTTAGTCACTCTGTTGTTTTCAGCACATTGCTAAGTATCAGCATCAGAAGAAGACACCGAGTATAAGGTGTTCACGGTTAAGTGATGACAAACTTTGAACCTGGCTGTGTGCTGTTTGTGCGTCTCAGCAAATCTATGTGAGTGCGTGAGCCAGGTCAGAGGTCATGTTGCGGAGGGAATCCGACTCCCACGGCCTCTTTACCTTCGGAGAGACGTCCGACAATGACTGTGAGGTGAGGCTGTTTATTTATACCTGCTACCGGCGTACCTCTTAGATCTGCATGTGGCTCTAAAGTAGGCTGCAGTTGACACAAAATGTAACCGAAGGAACCCACAGATCCAGTTGCTGAACACGTAATAGCTCAACTTTTTGACTTAATTGTGTTATTTTTTTCCTTTTAATAACTCTAGTGTTCAGCACTTGGCAGTCAAGCATTTTTAAGTAGTAGGCAGATAATGTCAAAAGCCAAAAATCTCTTCTCTGAGCCATTGACAGAGATATGAAAACTTTTGCCAATGATATCCAACAGCCAGGCTCATCCCAGGTCATGTGACAGTGATATTGCTGGACCTTATGTAAGTTTGTACAAGCTTCTTACTCCTTCCCTTTATCTCTGTCATTATGCTGCTGTCTAAGGATAAAAGGGACCAGAAGCTTCATCAAGTCAGCAGATCACAGTTGTTTATCCTCCCTGTCTTTGTCTCTCTGTCTTAGATGGGGGTGAGCTGCAGAGAGGTAGATGTAGCGTGTCTGTGCGAGGCCGGTCCCTGTACACTTTATTCAGAAGCACACACGCCTACGCTGGTGAGTGCTCAGGTTTTCCACTTAAGTGTCTGTGGCTGTCGCTCAACCCACTCAGATCTGAGAGTGTTTCTTCATCTGTAATCAGGCTCTAAATGCTGCCCGACGACCTCTCTGCATCTTTGTCGCTGCCCTGTTTTATTTTAAAGTACCTGTTCAGAGATATCGACGAATCACGTGTTAGCTTTTCGTTTTTTGTTTTTTTTTTCAAGGTGTGAATCTAATCAGTAGGTCTGTCTCTCTTCCTGCTTTCTGTTCTCAGGACACGCGGCTGTGTGAACGCTGTGGAAAAAACAAAGTGATGGTAACCAGGTACTCTGAGGGATACGGCACAGAGGTAATGTGTAGCATATGTGTGCGTGTCTTTATGACAGTGCTCTGTGTGCAGCTACTTAATGCTGTTGCAGAGCGCTGTGTGTGGAGTCCAGATATGTAACACGTTATAAGACTTTTTGATATTTGTGTTGATTTCCTGGCAGGCAGCTGGCATTTTTATAGGCTTTTAAGATTCCAGCTTGTGAGCAGTACATGAGTAATACCAGGGTTCACTTAGGCCAGATGATTGATGCTCATGCCACAGATAGACATTTTCAAAAAGGATTTTCAGTCTCTTAAAACTAGGGTTGGACCATTTATTGCTAACAGATATACAGCACTGTGCAAAAGTCTTGAGCCAGCCCTGACATCTCTATATTTTGTCATATTTTGAGGCAAATACTGAAACTTTTCTGACAAAGTTGTATTTTTACTCAGTTGTATATAGAATTTGTGTTCTATTTTTATCCTATTGTATATTTTATTCTGCTGTATATAGTATTTTATTTTATCCTATTCTATTAGAATAGAATTATCTATTTCTATCTTATCTTATCTTATCTTATCTTATCTTAACATGCACAAACTTACAGGTAAATAAATTTAGTTCGCGGATGACACCACAGTGGTTGGACTCATCTCAAGGGGGGATGAGTCGGACTACAGAGATGAGGTCAACAGACTGACTGAGTGGTGTTCAGTTAACAACCTCCAACTGAACACCACGAAAACTAAAGAACTTATCTTGGACTTCAGGAAGGTTAGAGCAGACCCGGCCCCACTCTACATCCACGGGAACTGTGTGGAGAGGGTACACTCCATGAGGTTTCTGGGCGTGCACATCTCTGATGACCTCTCCTGGACTGCAAATACCACGGCGGTGGTTAAAAAGGCCCAGCAGCGTCTCCACTTTCTGAGAGTGCTCAGGAGGAACAACCTGGAGGAGAGGCTGCTGGTGACATTTTACAGAGCCACCATAGAGAGCATCCTAACGTACGGCATAACAACATGGTATGCAGGGTGCTCAGCTGCGGACAGGAAAGTACTGCAGAGGGTCATCAACACAGCCCAGAAGATCACTGGCTGCTCTCTGCCCAGCCTGGAGGTCACTGCAAACTCTCGGTACCTCAGCAGAGCTGGCAATACCATCAAGGACCACTCTCACCCCAGCAACCAACTGTTTGAACTATTACCGTCAGGCCGACGGTACAGGTCACATAAAACCAGGACAAACAGATTCAGGGATAGCTTCTTTCCCAGAGCTATCACCGTAGTAAATAAGCACAAAAACAATTGAACCTATTCCATACCGTCACTGTCATTATATTATGCTGCTATTCATACTGTCATTATATTAATGCTGCTATCCTGTATATATTGTACATACTATTATTTGAGTACTTACGATTGTTTTTTTGTACTTTTTATATTTTACATTTATATTTATTATTGAAACTTGCACCAAGGGAGTGGCACTCCAATTTCGTTGTACTCTGTACAATGACAATAAAGGCTATTCTATTCTATTCTAAATACAGCATATAAATCAAAAACAGAGCTTGAAAGTCAATATTTGGTACGACCTTTATTTTTCAACGCAGCTTGAAATCTCTTAGACAATCTTTCTTTAATTAATTTTTGAATAGTTCTCCAGGCTTCTTGAAGGACATTCAAAGTTCTTCTTTGTCCTAGATCAAAATCTCCAACACCATTGGCTGAAATGCAACACCAAGCCATGATGGAGCCTTCACCGTGCTTCATACACGCTCACTTATCATCATCATCATCATCATCATTTATTTATATAGCACTTTAAAAACACACCTGGTAGACCAAAGTGCTGTACAATACTAATATGCACATAGTAATAAAACCAGACATAGCAATAAAATGTTAAAAAACAAAACAAACAAAAAAACTTATGTTCCTCTCTCCTGCCTTCCTCAAAAACAAACAAACAAAAATTGGATTCCTCACTCCAGAGGACCTGTTGCTATTGTTTTTCAGTTTGGCTCTTGCTCTGGTTAGATTTTTAGGCCTGACACTTCTTCTGTCCTCTACTTGTCTAGCTTCCACAGATTTTTTTTAAAGGACATCCAGTGTTATGCCAGGTTTTTGGGTAATAGCTCTTTGGGAATACCCTTTTTGGTGTACAAATAGTTTATTTCCTCCATCTTGCACAGATTTCACAAATGAGTACAAGTTTTGTGTTTTGTGACAGGCTGCGAATACCAAATTGTCAGCCACTGGACTGACAGAAAGAGGGGAAAAACCAAAGAAAAACTGTGGAAGAGCTCCAGAAAGGCTGGAGTACTGTTGCTCAAGACCACTTTAAAAAATAAAATAAAAATTCTGGCTCTTTAAAGCAAAAAATTTAAATTAGGAGGGACTCCAGATTTTTGCACAACAAAACTGGCTATAATTGGCTAATACGTATCAAAATGGAAATAAGCACCGCAAATATTTTAATCAGTGAGGTAGGTGATTTGATTTGTGATACAATTTTCCTGAATTGATGGTGATAATGCTAGCTACCCTTACATGAAACAATATCCAAGATAAGGGGAAACATGAGCAATTTACCAAACAAGTCAAATATAATGAAATCATTTAATAAAATGCCTTTATCTGTTTACTGTAGCCTGAACTTAAAACTAGCCTGAACTAGGTAGCTTGTTTAGCAGAGTGCAGCTGTTCTAACATGCTGTGCTGTCAGCGTTAATCTCGTTAAAATTACATTAACACCATAACCACATTAACGCTGCAAATCTCTGTTAGGGAGTTATCGTGGATCACCTTGTGTGTGGGGCTGCATGGTGCTAATGAGTGAACAAGCTAACTGTGTTGACGCCACGAAACCCCACGCAAAGTGGGGCCCCACGAAAGTGATTTTTTTAATGCTAAAAACGTTAGTTTGTCTATGCTGTTTATATTTAAAAAAGTTATCAATATTTGGTATTCTTAAAAAAAATCACAAAATATCGCTATATCTCTGTCATGCAGCTAGCTGCTATAGTTGTGTCTGCACCCACCTGCTCATTTGAGGCCACACCCTCAGTCAATGGAAACTGTAAGCCTTGCTATAATTTAAACCTATGAGTTATATTAAAAAATGGAAATGTAAGGCAGTGTTGAAAAGGGAGATTTTTTTTTGGTAGCAGGCTGTAACAATTTATAGTTGTGTTGCAACATTAGCCATTTTAACATAGGGCGCTGTGGTGACTTGCTTTTGGATTCAGCCTCAAGTGGCCATTACAGGAACTGCATTTTTTGGCCAGAGATAAAAACACACAGCACATTATGTTAATAGCTCATTGTTTTTTGTTTTTTATTTAAATGCTAAACTTGTATTTTCAGTACAGTACAGTACATCTATCTATCTATCTATCTATCTATCTATCTATCTATCTATCTATCTATCTATCTATCTATCTATCTATCTGTCTGTCTGTCTGTCTGTCTGTCTGTCTGTCTGTCTGTCTGTGACAGAAAGAGGTAAAAAGACTGGTACTGTTGGGATATAAATACTCTCTGACTTCATTACGTTATGGATAGAGGTGTGAGCTGATTCATGCTTAATAACAATGGTGGTAATATAAAAAGTGACGCATTAGCACACTCACACAGACAAATGCCATCATCAAGTGGTATTTGGTTTCACAAACTGTGTTGGTCTGTGATGAGTCACTGGGATTTATGTGTTTCTTTCTTTTTAAAAACTCAAAAAATTGAAAACACTTTTGTATTTGTCATATTTTATCCCAGCTTAATGGCTGCTAACACATTCCTCTGTGTTTCTGTTGGTTATTATATATTTTTTCTTGTCTTTTTCGCTCCATTGCAGGAGGAGTGTGTGTTATCTGACCCTCAGGGGGAGAGTGACGCAGATGCGGATATAGAGGATACAGACTGCAGGTCACCGACGCGTTCATATTCACACAGTGTGCTGCGCTGTGCCTTACTGTATCTGACCTTGTGCCTTTGACTCAATTTGTTCAGACTCCAGGAGCCTGGCTCTCTCCAGCGAATCAGCTCACGGAGACGGAAACGTCCTCGAGTAGCGCGACAAGACACCACAGAGAGCGAGGATGATGGCGGGCGAAGCCATAGATCCCATCGATGGAATCTGAGGCTTAGTCCTGACAGAGCACACAGCAGAACCATACTCGAGGTAAGAAGAAATAAAAAAAAACAAATCAAAATCAAGCAATCAAGATGTGATTGTGGTGCAGACCTTCAGCTTTAATTCAAGAGGTTTTTATTCAAAAATCCATTAATTTTATGCATTTAGTTGAATACTCCAAAAGAGTGTTTCACTCGGTTGACATCAGGTCACTGTAGAAAATTCTATTTCTTTGCCATGAAAAACTTTTGCAGCCTGCTTTGTATCATCCAATCAAGCTTGCAGCATTCGGTTGAATCTGAGCAGAGAGTATAACCCCCTCTGCACTTCAGAATTCGTTGTCCTCTTCTATCAGCAGTCACATCATCAATAAACACGACATGGACAGTGTATCCATGTCATAACACTGCCTCCACCGTGCTTGACATACTAACTTTTCCCCTTCTCGTCCATCATTGTGATAAAAGTCAGTCTTGATTGTTCTGTCCAAACATATGTACACTTGGCTCTTTCACATGTTTTCTGAGTCTTGAGCCTGTAACCAGTGGTTTGCACCTCATTGTAAACATCTGTTTCCATTAACAAAAGCATCTTTTGATTGGAGACCCAATGATACACCTACCTGCTTGAGAGTGTTCTCGACGTTCTCGATGTTGTGATGTTTTTTCTCTTAACCATTGAAATAATCCTGCCATCTTGCACTTTTAGTCATCTTCTGTGGTCCTTCAGGCCTTCTGCTATTGGTATCAATTATTCATTCATATTTGAAATTCACAAAAACTCAGATATTATGTTTGCTTTATTTGTCATGAAATAACGAGCTGCTTGTCAGTCAGTTGTCCAATTATACTTGAGCCTTTGAATCAGTGTTGCCAATTCCTCAGTAAGGAAAATCGCTATTGGTTGTCCTAAAAGTCGCTAAATGACGTCATCGCCTAATTTGCATAATTGATGTTGTTGGAGAGAGAAATAACATCGTGGAAGTGACATAAAGTGAGTAAAAAACGTCCTAAATGCATTTAGAGTTTATTTATAACTACAAATTAAATTTATTTTAGCAATTATTGTTTTTTTTAATGTCACAATTCCAACCCTGCTCCTTTACCCGGGCTTGGACCGGTAAAAGTGACCCGAAATAGGCGCTCTGGTGGAGTTACTTTATGTGTGTGTTTATAAGTAGTTTTAAACCTTGTGATCCACAAAACAGCATAAGAGTAAAAGAGTAAAAGAAGAACTGACTGCGTTACAGCACCTGCTGCTTGTTGAGAGTAAAAGCGATACGCGCTTTCACGTCTTTTTTTAGCGACTTTCTTTAGAAAAAAAGTCGCTAAGGGGTCTGAAAACTCGCTAAATATAGTGACAAAGTCGCTAAGTTGGCAACACTGCTTTGAATATGGCTTAATCTTTATAGAAATGGTAAAGTAGCTAATACAGTACTTTTGTTAAACCCCTTGAATTAAAGTTGAAAGTCTTGAATATTGATTGTTTGATTTTAAATCTACTATGTGGTGTACAGAGAGAGAACATTGCCCCCTGAAAAGTGTCATTATCCAAATACTTTCTGACTCACTGAATGCACAGAATTTTCCAGGTTCATACTATTACTTCCCTGTTGCTTTAATTAGTTACTCTGCTCATTTAGGGTCTAAAAATGAAGTACAAACAGAGAAATTGAGGTCTATCTCAGTTCTCTCCTGCGTCTGCCTTTCAGGAGAGCATATCACAGGTCAGGCCACTGATCATTTGCAGGCCAAACGTGGAGAAGCAGAAGAGTCCTGATGAGGTGACCCGAGGCTCCAAACTGACGTCTCTGTGGCCGTCGTCCTTCTCTCTTCCTCTTATCCTCCTCCTGTCATTACCTCTCTCTGTTTCTCTCATTGTTTTTATCGTGTCTTTCCTCCTTCCGTGGGCCAGTGCTTGACCCCTGCCATGCCTGCTTCAGGATATTAGTTTCATTCCAGAAATTACAGAAAGTTCTACCGACTCATATAATGTAGTGGATAGCGTAATTTCTTTATAAACGAGTAGAAAGACTTGAAGATAATAATAGATTAGCAATACTGAATTTGTGTTCAATGTTTCTTTTCCTCCTTTCTTTAAATATCTTGACTTTAAGCGAAGGTCGTCCCTCGAAACCAAAAAGGCACTGAGAAACTTTCATAACGTGGCGCATTTTGATCGAGAATGTGCTCACAGTGAACACAACACAAACTCAGCTCCTGCCTCTGTCTCATAAAATCTCACCTTCCGTCTCACTTTTCCTCACCCCCTCGTTTGTAAAAATAGACCTCTCATCTCGCTCCTTATTCTAACAAGCCACTGGAGTGACACAGAGGGGGGGGGGGGGGGGGCAAGGTTTTATGGCTGTGCAGGTACTTTTAAAAAGGAAACTAGGAGGCTCGGTAGGAAAACCTGCGAAAGACAATGCTGCCGAACTATGCAATCCCTCTGTTTGTACCGCGGCATCTTAACTGCTGTTCGAGTACGTCTCCTATGTCCTTGGCACTGTCGACACCTTCGTGGCCCCCCGTCCCCTTTTCTTCCTCTGAGGAGTACAGTTTGTGAATGCAGGGACTCGATGGTTCCAAAGTAGAGCGTGACCCAATTTAAAAAGCATTACCAGGAGAGATCTGATACAGCTCCCATCGTGTATGATCTACAGCACATCTGTTATAACGAATAAATTACATGTATTAATTTACGCGCCGCAGACCTCAAAATAAAACGAGCTTTGGTGGCAGTGTGTTACAGGAGTTTGGACACTATTTCACAGTCTTACATTCATATTTAAGAATGCTTATGTAAATTATGATTTAAGAGGACTAAGCTTGACAATCAGTCATGCTGTTTATTTCAAGCTGGAATATCTAGAAAACGCCATCTTTTGGCTATGTTTGTACTGTACATTTCATTTTATGTTGTTTTGTATGTGTTTTGAAGTTAGGGTTGTTTTTTCTTCTTCCACACGTCACACTACTGATGCTTGCTTGCCTGTAGAAAAATGATCATTTTAGGTTAATATCAGGTTGCACTGTGTTAACTGGTTAGTTTTAGAGATTTTTCTCTCCTAGTTTGTTGTCATGTTGTAGTCTTACATCTTATTTCTATATGTGTTTATCTCTGTTTCATGGGGCCCAGAAATTCAATAAAACTAGATTGTATTTTGACAACAAAAGCCTTTCTTTCTTTCTTTTTTTCTCCACTACCACTTTAAAACCAAGCAGGTTGCAGAAATGAGGCTAAACTGCTGACTTATGTCTTCGTTATAGCTACTACCATTAGCACTCATACATCTTCAAATGTAAAATAGTAAAAACCAACACAATTGTATCTCATATCCCCGTATTGGGCGTTGTTTTTGGATTATTGTAGTAAATGCTGGTCCAGGTTCAACATGGCAAGTGACCAATTGCATTGTTATGATGTCATAGTTTTGCATCGTGGAAAAAGCCTGTCGATGGACTCTCAAGAAAAAATAGGATGGCAGTCAGGGTTAGGGTTTGGTGTGTGTTGTGATGGTGTTTCCACATTGCAAAACTATGACATCACAGCTATGTCACTGGTCACTTGCAGTGTTGAACCTGGACCAACAACAACACGAACACAGGGACATCATATCATGCTGTCTTTAACCGGGTGGCAGGAAATATAATAACACACCAGGTTACAAAAATCAAGAGGTGCACGAGTTAGCGAAAACGGCAGCTAATGACAACACTGACAAAGTCGATATCAGTTTAACGTCAACTTTGTGGTACAGTTCTGTTTGCCAGGCAGGACATGGTGGGTATAATGGGGTCCTTAGCCTCTGGGAACATCAGCGGTTTCTTTATTTTACTGTGTCCGGTGTAGTCAGGATATCCAGATAGTAGATAAGGGTTTTCCAGTTCTGGACTTTGTGCCTGCCATTGCTTATCATTGCAGTTAAGTTAATAAAATAAGTCAATAATAGTCTAAAATCTCCCTTTTCGAGACTGCCTTACATTTCCATTTTTAGACTATAGCAAATGGTTTGGAAACTGCATTTTGAAGGAACCAAAGCTGGTTTAAACTGGATTGTTGAGTAAAGCTCTGACTACAAACTGACTACACTGATCTTCTGGTACCAACAATTTTGCCCACACTTTCTGCATTTTCATGTCCAAAATTCAGTTTTAGGTGGTTACACATAGGATTATCTGTAAACCTCCAAAAGCCTCAGCAACACTTTAGGTCAACCGCTATGACTTTAACTTTTTTTATATATATATATTTCACTTCACTCATTTCTGTCCCACTCTGTGATCTAGATTACACTTGCATTGATCTTATCTTGCAGGATCTTATCAATGCAAATATGTATATTTTCCCACCCATCCATGGTGATCCTGGAGCTCATCCCAGGTGACACTAAATGAGAGAGAGAGCTGTACAAGTTGCAGGTCAGTCACATGACATTTTTGCAAAATGTTGAGTTATTGTTTCTGATTTTTTTTTTTTTTAGACCATGCAGAGTTACAGAATAGGCACTCTGACAAAAGATGACAGTGCTCGGTGCTTGAACTACTTGTGCCTCTCACTCTGTTGAGCCGAAAAAGAAGAATGCAACCCTCATGTCCCAGCAGTGTAGCTGCTCTTGACAAAAGGGCCTGAAGGGGGGAGGGGGGGTCCAATAACGAGGTTAGCGCTCTTCACTCCTCCTCCTCCTCTCACTGCTTGCATTGCCATGGTAACAATCAGAACTGCTGCAGAGGAAACAGACTTTTCATAAGTAAGATTGTGAGCAGCTGCCCAAAGCTAAACTGTAGGTAATAATGTAGGTACAGAAGTGTATCCGTATCTGCCGTGAATGTATATACAATGGCAAATATCTGTACAGGTTGTTCCTGAATGGCGACGTTTTTAGGGTGTATTAAAGCATTAAAAAAACATCTTACAGACAGTTGAATGCTTACAAGCACACATTCAGTGTGAAGAAATGTTTAAGCACTCAAGTGCTCTTTTGAGTGCAGTTGAAAAGGGGCCTTAATCACTTGCCTGCTTGTTTAAATCCTTCTGCGTGTGAATGCACAGTAGGCATGTGTTCGTGTGATGCCTCACATGTGAAGCCAAAGTCACCGTGTCCTCAGGTAGGAGTGTTTTTTTTTAAGCGATCTGTTGCCCACCAGTTTCATTTCCAAAACACCTACTCACAGTCCCGAAACTTCAAAGCATGTCAGTAGATTTTTATTAGGAACCCACAGTGTGAACAAAACATCCATTGATCTTAGAGGATGTATGAAGCAGGGTTTTGATTTTAAAGATAAAAGATCTTCAACCAGTGATATTGAGCTTAAACACATTTAAACAAAACAGAGACAAAAACAGCAGCTAGCATGAACGAGATCAACACTGCTGTACAGACAAAGATCAAATCAAAATGTTTTTTCAAATGAGAATAAATGCACCTAGCCGTTTTTGCTGCAGTTTCCTTATCAGATTAAAATGGTACACTTTATGGACTTATACATTACACCTACAGGAGCTTCTTGGTTGTGGAAACCCATGCCATGAAGTTCTCCGTGGACAGTTTTTATGCTGATGTTAATGCCAGAGGAGGGTTGGAGGTCTGCAGTGACTGAGTCAGCCAAGTGTTTGTGACTTTGTACACTAAACTTGTGAATGAGTTGCTGTGGAGCCCAAACACTTCTACTTTACAATAATCCACTTAAAGCTGATGGTGGAATATTTACACTCAACAAAAATATAAACGCAACACCTTTGTTACTGCTCCCATTCCCCATGGGATGGACGTAGAGACCTAAAATTCATTCCAGATACACAATATAACCATCCCTCCCAAACAGTGGTCACAAATCAGTCCAAATGTGTGGTAGTGGGCACATCTGCCATATTGAGATAATCCATCCCACCTCACAGGTGTGCCACATCAGGATGCTGATCTGACATCATGAGTAGTGCACAGGTGTACCTCAGACTGCCCACAACAAAAGGCCACCCTGGAATGTGCAGTTTTTTGCGCTATTGGGGGTCTGGGGACCCAGAACCGGTCAGTATCTGGTGTGACCACCATTTGCCTCATGCAGTGCAACACATCGTCGCATGGAGTCTATCAGATTGTCAATTGTGGCCTGTGGAATGTTGGTCCACTCCACTTCAATGGCTGTGCGAGGTTGTTGGATATTCGTGGGAACTGGTACACGCTGTCGTATACGCCGGTCAAGCACATCCCGAACATGCTCAATGGGTGACATGTCCGGTGAGTATGCTGGCCATGCAAGAACTGGGACATTCTCAGCTGCCATCTGCCCTGAACAATGTGAACCATGATTCATCCGTGAAGCGCACACCTCTCCAACGTGCCAGACGCCATCTAATGTGAGCATTTGCCCACACAAGTCTGTTACGGCGACGAGCTGGAGTCAGGTCAAGACCCCGATGAGGACGGCAGGCATGCAGTTGAGCGTCCCTGAGACGGTTTCTGACAGTTTGTGCAGAAATTGTTTGGTTGTGCAAACCAATTGTTCCAGCAGCTGTCTGGGTGGCTGGTCTCAGACGATCTTGGAGGTGAACCTGCTGGATGTGGAGGTCCTGGGCTGGTGTGGTTACACGAGGTCTGCGGTTGTGAGGCCGGTTGGATGTGCTGCCATATTCTCTGAAACGCCTGTGGAGACGGCTTGTGGTTGAGAAATGAACATTCAATGCACGGGCGACAGATCTGGTTGACATTCCTGCTGTCAGCATGCCAATTGCACGCTCCCTCATTGCTTGTGGCATCTGTGGCATTTTGCTGTGAGACAAAACTGCACATTCCAGGGTGGCCTTTTGTTGTGGGCAGTCTGAGGTACACCTGTGCACTACTCATGATGTCAGATCAGCATCCTGATGTGGCACACCTGTGAGGTGGGATGGATTATCTCAATATGGCAGATGTGCCCACTACCACACATTTGGACTGATTTGTGACCACTGTTTGGGAGGGATGGTTATATTGTGTATCTGGAATGAATTTTAGGTCTCTACGTCCATCCCATGGGGAATGGGAGCAGTAACAAAGGTGTTGCGTTTATATTTTTGTTGAGTGTAGTAGGACAGAAATTTCATAAACTGTCTTCCTGCATCAGCAGCATCCTATCACAGTATCATATTGGAGTTCAAGGGGCTCTTTAGAATGCCCCATTCTTTCACAAATAAATAAAGGCAGTAGAGACAGACTGGAGGCCTGATTTTGCACACCTTTGGCAATGGGACTGAAAATATCTGAAATGAAAGACAAAGAGGTGTGGTTCTAAACTTTTGTATGAATGGCATGAATACAATTAGTCCTAAAACAAAATATACCCCACTACATCCCAAACCTTGACACCGTATTTTCTTCAGTGTCAACCTGATTAAAAAAAGGAAATAAAAAGGTACTTGTGATTAGGTTTGCTTACCTTCTGAGATTTATGCTCCACTAAATTATAACTAGACGTTTAGAACCTGCTTAACTCTGAAGACCATTTAGTAATACGGCAAAGAAGATTTTAAAATATCTTTATAAAATTCTAGCAGCTAATATATTGACAGATCTTCTAAAACTGGGACTTCCTGTCTAATTGCCTCTGATTTGACAAATGTTTTCAACTGACTTGAAGAAACTTGTTTCCAGCTTAGAGATTTCTTGGATTTCATTGGTTAGTCAAAACTAAACACTACCTAGCACTGTGACGGGACAAATTCACAAATAGCTGGCGCAGGCCAATCCAGTTACATTTCTAAAAATGTGGTAATGCAAGGAGAGAGCATATGTATGAATGCTATTTTCAAAGTCAAGGTTACACAGTGTGACCCAGCTGTTTGCTTTCTCTGTTAGCACAAAAGCCTTCAAGTCAACAGGTGTTGTTTGTTTTTATGCCCTCTTGGCCTCCTCCTCCCTCTTGCGCCTTGACCCACATTCCTCTGTACTTGGATGTGGAGGAGCAATGTGATCTCACTGATGACCCTCTAGGCATTTAAAATTTATCCCCAAGTCATATGCCTCAGAATGAATAAGCCTGCCAAGGCTTCCCGAGATGTCGAGGTTGATAGACTCAGATGGGCAGAGATTCAGCTGCCTCCAAGTCATTGCCTTGTTTATTACTTGCTTTTGCTTCTTCCAGTTTGCCTTTTAGAACTGTTGAACACAATCCCTACACTAATAGACTGCAAAGTCCTTCATTTAAGACCACAACAATAAACTGCACATCCTTTGGAGATATATCAGATATAAGGAATAAAATGAGGACAAAATTGGAAAAAAATGTGACAATATTTGACAATATGGTAAATAAAAACATAACCGTGCCATTTTCAGACTTTTGTTGGGTGTCTGCCCGAAGCCTCATGATGTCTAGAATTTCCACCACCTAGTGATATATTACACTGTATACAGGAGCTTATTTGGTTATATGAGGAATCATGCACTCTCACGCCACTCAACGCCACATGCAAGAGGGGAGAGAGAGGCAGGAGATGAACAACACAGCTCTTGTCTGCAGATGAGGTAAGGTCTGAGCTGTTTCACAGTGCGAAGTCCAGCTCAAGAAGTAAGTGATCTGCAGTCTCTTTGATTCCTGAGGTGCAAATCTGAAAGATTAAAGTAGCTGTGAAGATTATAGGTCTACTGGACACTCTGGCAGTTGCTAATTCCTGCCTTGAGAAGCAGTAGGATGTATGGAAGAGAGTGATGGAGAAGAGAAGGAGACGATTGTGGGACAGGATAAGATGCTGGATTAAAGCAGAGGTGTGTAATAAAGAAGAAGAAGAAGAAGAAGGGGTGGAAGAGAATGGTGAGGATGCTGACAGCAAGGAAGATGATGTGAATGAGGAAGAAAATGAAGCAGGAGGAAATCAAGATGAAGAAGTGCAGGCAAAACCGGAGGTGAGGGATGCAGAGGAAACTGAAGATGACAAAGGAGAAAGTGGTTCAGAAACAGAAGGTTCTGATTTCACAGTTTCTGAGGATAAATATTTTAACAAACACAGAAATGAAGATATCTCTGAAACTCAGACTACTCTGGAGTGGAATGGAGAATTCAACGGTGAAATATTGACAGATGAAGAAGAAACTGTCACAGAATCTTGGGTCACTAAAGAAGATCGTGAAGAAGAAGAGGAAGCTTCTACAGATGATAAGGAAACAGAACCTTCAGTGGATGAAGATGGGGATTTTAGTGATGAAGATGACATAAAGACATATTTCAAAGATGATTACCCCATACATGTTTTTCTCACCTTGAATGAATTCAGGAGTTCATCCGTTCTCACCGACCTTACTTTGAGGACAGAGGATGGGATGCGTTTCTGTGTGCACTCCCCAGTGCTGGCTGCTGTCAGTTCACTTACCTGTGATAATCTAAAAAGAAGCAAAGCAGGAAACAAAAGAGCTGATGAAAGAAAAGACGATGACACATGTGTTAGAGTTCACCCGTGGTCAATCTCTCTTGGTCCTGAGGTAGAGCATGTTGGGTTAGAGGCGATTGTGGAGTTTGCCTACACTGGACAAATACCATTCTTAAACAAGGATAATCTGGACAAGATAAAGGCTGCTGCTCAAACACTGGGTGCACCAAGGGTTCTCGATCTCTGCACTGAGGAAGAAGAGAAGTCCACAAAAACTGGAGGGGATAAGAAAAGGGAAAGTATTTGTACTGCACAACAAATGACGATCAGCCTTCAGTCCATCCAACAGCTGTGGATGGACAGAGTGGGATGTGATGTGACTCTGGAAGCTTGTGGTGGATCGCTTCATGGTGAGTAGACCATTTAATGCTGTCTGGATGCCCACTTTAACTTTTACCTATTTGCTTAAGTAAATTTCTGTGTTGTGATACATTTTCTTTCATCCACAAGTAGGTCCTCAATCAAATTTAACATCACTTCATTCATTGCAAAAGTGACTATATTCAATATTAGATAAATGTGTATTGAGAATTTTACCATCAAATATACATTTTCTTAAGATGCATCTGTAGTTCTGCCAAATAAGTTTTCAGGTTGTTCATATTTCTGTTTTTTTGCAAGGCGACTACTGGGTGGTCCAGATTTCCATATTGTGGAACATTTGACCATCAAATAAATCTGGATTTACATTCTGCACAAAGTGTGTAGTAAACATACGTTGGGCCTTTATAGGCTTCATCTTTAATGAAGTACATTATAAAACAAGCATGTGACCTGGATATGTTAGAGATATTTACTCATTGATGTCTTTCATCTAGTCCACAGAGTTATCTTGGCTGTAAGCAGTGATTACTTCCGTGGCATGTTCACCTCAGGGATGAAGGAGTCCCATCAGCCTTTTGTGACCCTTCCCTTCCTTTTGGCATCAGAATTAGAAGTTCTAATTGGCTGCTCTTACAGTGGCGCTCTACCTATGAGCTGGCAGTGCATCTTTGAGATCACCAGCACTGCTCTCCAGCTTCAGTACCAACCTGCACTTTCCTTGTGCTACAATTTCCTGTGTCAAGAAATTAATCCTCAAACTTGTCTGGATGTGGTATCTTTTGCTGAGGCCTATGAAATACCACAGCTTCTTGAATTTGCTGATGATTTTGTCCTCCGGCATTTCCAGATGGTGGCATGCACCTCAAAGTTTACGGACCTGTCAGCTAAAAAGCTCTTGATGTACCTAAACAGTAACTCACTTTATGTTCCATCTGAACTTGTTATATTCAAAGCAGTGGCAGCTTGGATCCAAGCAAAGCCCAGGATAAGGCTCAGACTAGCTCATGAACTTATGAAAACTGTCCAGTTTCCCTTGATGACATTCAAGGAATTCAAGGAAGTGCGATCTCAGACCATGTGGTGTAATCCCAACATGGCAGAGCTGTATAAGGAAATCTTTGAAGATTTCTGCTCCAGTGAGAGTGCACAGCATCAGTTCCGCATCTATATGCCAAAAGAGAGTCTCGTTCTGATTGGAGGTGACCAGATTTCGGAAGACCTGAGCAGCCGCAGCATCAGCAGAGAACTTTGGTTTGGGAATTCCCTCAGGAATCACATAGGGGTAAAAAAGGCATTGGAGTGGAGAAAGCTGGGAGAGATGCCTGAGCCAGCAAGATTCGGGCATGAGGTGGCTGTCCTAAAAGGACGATTGTATGTGTTGGGAGGCAAGAAGTATTATGGCATTGGTGACACCCTTAATAATGTTTACAGGTAAGAGCGGTTCATTGTCAACCCTCCAAAAGCAATAATAACATATACTTAACTGTTTCTTATATGTGCATAATTTCACCACCTGTAGGTATGACCCTTGTGAAAACAGCTGGGAGTTTCTGGCTGAAATGCAAGAAAAAAGATGCTCATTTTCAGTGGTTGTACTTAATGAAAAGATATATGCCATCGGCGGACACAGTGAGACCGATCCTATAGATAGTGTTGAAAGATACTGCCCATCTACAAATTCTTGGAGGTAGGTTGGGGAGAGCATTCATTGTTCATTACCATGTCATTACATTTCTCCTAAATAAGCTGTTTAAAATGATTCAAAACTTTTCAAAATATTGTAGTTTGCTGTCACAAATCACTCATCTTTTCTTTTTCAGTTTCACCTCACCCTTGGATCTGCCTCTGAGCGGTCATGTAGCAAAAGTTACCCAAGGACAGATCTTCATAACAGGAGGGGAAAATAATGATTACCTCTGTGTTGCATCCCTCTTTCTGTACCATCCAGAAACAGGAAGCACCTACCTGGCAAACATGGCTTCACCTCGAGCTCATCACTGTATGGAGATCTTGGGTGAATATCTTTACGTGGCAGGTGGAGTAACCACTGATGATACCATGACTATTGTTGATCAGCTATCTTGTGAAGTGTACAGTCCAGTGGCTAACTGCTGGACTGCCTTTGCATCTCTGCCAGTGCCGCATGTTGGAGCAGGAAGTGCCGTTTTGGAGGGAAGGTTTTATGTGCTGGGTGGATACAGTCAGGAGGACTACACCGACACTAAGGTGGTGCACCGCTATGATCCTGCCAGACAGAAATGGGAGAACATGGGAAAGATGCCCAGGCCAAACAATGATATCCGTGCATGTCTGCTGTGTTTGCCAATGCATTTGCGACTATAAGACATGGTAATAAATCTCATTATTATTTATAATCACAAGAGGAGAATATCTCATTATAAAGTATATGAATTAAGGAGAGATACTTTGAGCTGAACCGCGTAAAGGAAATGAACTGGAACTGTTAATAATTTAAATTAAACAATATGTTTTTCAGTTTTCTGAAAGTTTTTGTCAAAATATCTATCTGAATTTTCTTATTTTCATATAGTGTGTGTGTGTGTGTGTGTGTGTCAGATATTTAGTGTTCACTTTGGCATCCGATTTTCTTTGGTTATATAACACAAGGTTTAAATTTGATATGAATTAAACTGAACTGTGTGTGAGTTCCACAGCAGAATGCAATAGAAAGGTACGATCACATGAGGGAGCTCTCTGCCTCCCCTCTTGTCTTTACCAAACTTTGTGGTGGGATGCTGGTGAAAACAGCTGTCACTGTAAAAACTGTACACAAAAAGGTTGTTTTGCATTTATTATTCGGAAGAAGTTTCTCAATTTATATTTGCATTAAATTCTACTTGAAAATAAACAACAATGAACTGAGTCCTTTAATAATATAAGTGCACATATTCAGGTAAGTGCTGAGGTAATATTAGGTCAGATCATTAGAAGTTTACACAGAGATAAAGAGATTTGATGACTAATGCTGCTTTAACATTTTAAGACAATGCATAAACCATGAAAGAGTAAAACAAACAAACAAAAAACAGGTTTTGTGGCTGTTTAGGTTATTATACACCGCTGTATTGACCCCACAATTCTACATGCACCCAATCAACAGCAACCAGCAGAGCTACTGCATTGCTGCTGCTGCCAGTGCCGTCTGTTGAAGGGCTGTCATATGTTGAAATTTGACTGACATTATTCTTCACAAGAATAGCACCTGCTGTGTGAGTGTGAGAGTAGTAGAGTAGTCGGAACTACTGCAACTGAGCAGAGACCATTCACTGGTGCTGTGAAGATTCCTGCAACAGAATAAAGGAAATATATTGTTTTCTTTCTGTCCAGCCAGCCTGGCTGTAGCTCAGACTGTAGAGCATCATGCAGGGTCATCTGCTAATTGGAAGGTTGGTGGTTTGATCATGCCAAATATAAAAAGCAGTGGTTGGGTGAATGTGGCATGTTGCATAAAGCGCTTTAAATGCTCCAGGGGAGTAGAAAAGAAAAGTACTGTATTATGCTAAATATAGCATTCGGAAAGCGATAAATGGGTCCAGCATTGAATGTGTTTATCCAATGAAAAAATCTGTTCAATTGGTCGCCACATTCATGTTGTGAAGCAGCTGAGTTGTGGATTTCAAACCCCAGACTGTGTTTCAAATACTTAGGGACCCTGAGAATTAATTTGTGTTATTTTTTCAATACAGCTACAGATCTCTGTCTCAAGTTCTCTTATATATTTGCAATGAAACTTGGTGTCTAGACCCGTGATATTGTTCTTGCTCAAAATTCTGTACCAGCTTCTCTTTTGCCTTCATCCACTCACTGATGTCCATGTCGCCTTTCTGTCCACATCCTGGCTCAACAAACAAGAATCACAACAACAATCACCTGAAGAACTACGAGTTTTTTTTTTAGTCCCGTCTTAGTTTGTTTCTTATTACTTAAAATAGATAAAGCTGAAAACCTAGAATTTCATGGCACTAAATTAGTAACGTACGGTTATGGTGTAACCTGGGTTCTCTAGCATATCGAGACTATCTCTCCACACGGTATCTCGATATATACGAAACCAGATCATTTATCATTCAAAATGTCACTGTCATGTGGTGCCAATGAAAATTCTTCAGATCTAAAAGTTTAGGTTGTAATGCTTTCATCAACTCTGTATCACTTAATTTTTGCTTATTCTAACTTGACAGCCCCCCATCAGAGAGAGAGATAAACTATCATATTTACACTATCAGTCAAGTTTGGGCACTGTCACTATCTGCAGAAGCAGACTGTGTGGAGTGAGGAGGTGGACCAAAGTGAGGACACGTGATAATTAAACTTGATTTTAACAAAGGGCGAGCTGTTTATTGAAGGCTGGTAAAACAGTACAAAAACAAAAGGCAAAGGCACAATTAAGCTATAACCTAAACTAGGTGAGCTAAACATAAAGAACCTAGAACATGACAACCTGATGTGGAAAACCTGAAACACGAATGCTGCACCAAGTGAGAGTTAACAGTTATTAAGAATTAGCTATTACGATTAGCCTGTGGTCAAAGTAGTCATTCATTTCAAAATGATAAACTCCATCTATTTTCTTACCACTTACATATATATTATTCTTATTCACACACACAGGCCTAGATGCTGATACTAGATACTGGCAACCTTCTGGTACCACTGGTTGCAATTATTCATGAAGGTTGATGGCAGTCACTTTAAAACTGATTGAAAAACACTAGTCAGTGAACCCCTAATAATGGCAAGCTGCTAGGGAAAAAGATTGCCTGTTGAAATTGTTTCTTGAGGCTACTGGCAGCTGCAAAAGAAAATTGGTCACAAGGAGATATATGGTGCTGTACTAAAAACTTTCTTGCAATTACTTTGATCAGTAGCAGATTATCTGTATTTCTTATAGTTTTATATCAAAGATGCTGACTTATCTGCAAACACTCTCCAACTGCTCTTTGTATGATAGTGAAACCATGAAAGCTCCAACACATACCTCAATTAGGGAACACTTGCCTTCAAAGTAAAATTTGTGCCTTTTGAAATGTGTTGATTTAACCAATAAGGCGTAATTTTCACTTAAACAAATGGTCTCTGCTTCTGGTTTTCATTGCACTTCAAGTCTTACTACTGCTCTGCAAGTTAAACAATACATGCAAACAACTCAACATCTTCCATCCAAACCATGGTTGACTGGGTTAAACAGGTTTTAACCAAAATAGTCATAAGGAACAGCCTTAGTGCAGCATCCTCTTTGCAACTGCCAGCAACCTCCAGCAACCACTCACCAACTGGTTGGAGAATACATATTTTTTCCAAGCAACTTATGGTTATCAAAAGGTTTGCTGACTGGTCTGTAGGCCTGAGTGACTGAGGCCTTAGATATCCACATTTGAATATTTTACTTCTATTATTGCAGTAATTTCAGTGTTTAAACAGACTGCCTAATTGAGGAGTGTATCATTTTAATAAAACAGTTACTGTCTGAGGTGCTGGGGCAGGTGCATCAGACAAGCTCGGATGTCTGTAACAGCTCCAGGCAGTTTGCCCATGGTCTCCCATCTCTGCATGATGGGATCAAAGCGGTGGACCAGTGCAGACTCACTGTAGTCATCCTGGCAATACCCTCCCAGTACATAGATCTTCTCCTCCATAACAATGGAGGCTGCACCAACATGGGGCATGGGCAGTGACGCAAAAGTAGTCCAGCAATCAGCCACAGTATCATATACCTCACAAACTAGTTGATCAGTGTAAAACTTCCTTAGGTTACAGACTCCACCGGCAACATATAGATGACTCTGTAGGGCTTCCATGCAATGCTGGGCTCTATCATAGGTCATGTCTGCCAGGTAGATGGTTCCCCTCTCTGGGTGGTACAGACATGTGGAAACAAGGCACTCATATTTGCAGTTGAAACCTCCAGATATGAAAATCTCTCCATTAATGATAGCAGCAGCATGCCCACTCAGAGCCAGGTCCAGCGGTTGGACAAAGCTGTGAAACAAGAGAAGCCAGGCAGTCATGTCCAGATGGACAGTTGTAAGGAAAATTTTTTTTTTTTTTTATCTGCCTTGAATCCAATATACCACAAAATGGCATTACTTGACATATATGTAACTTTAACAAAACAATTTTATCAGAAATCATGTGAAATATAAACACATGAACCTTCCAGTTTACATTTCTGTGATGACAGCATGACTTTGGACGAGGTGAAGGCAGCAACTTGGATGAATCCTCATTAAAGTCTGAATGTTTAGATTTCATTCTTTAACTCACAAATGCTATAACTGAATGCTGTAATGATGTAATAGACAATATTTATGTTGTTTTGCTTTCTTTAACTTGCATTTCTGTTTAAGATGCACCACCATACCTGTGTAACTTTCCACCTGGTGAAACCAGAACAGCAAAATACGAATTTCTTTAAAACATGAGACATTTCTGGGATTACAGTAGTGTGAAAAACCCATTTTTTGGTGCATACTATAATTCAAGGGCAAGACTGACATCTGCTGTGGAAACCATGGTACTGCATTTGAATTTAAGGGTAAAGCATGAAAAACTTCTATCCATTATAACTATTATAAAACTTGACTCTTTTCATATTGCCTCAGTCTTTTAACTTTGTTGGCTGATTGGTATGTCCACAATTCAAAAACAGATATATTATTCAAGCCCAGCTAAAATATCCATCATCCATTATTCAAGATTCTGTTTCATTTTAAATAACTAATTTTACCTCCAGGAGTCAGTGTCTGGGTTGTACATCTCAACACTGTCTACGTTGGTGTTGATGTCTTTATCTCCACCAATGGCATAAAGATGTGATTCACGTACCACGACTGAGAGGTTACTTCTGAACTCCTGCATGTCTGCCAGCCTCTTCCAGCAATCATTCACTGGGTCATAACTAGCATGAGTGCGATAAAAAAAAAAAAAAAGTGATATATGTAACAATCTGTTTTTGTGAATGTAAGAAGATGTATATTCACTGACTAACAGTTTTTATTTACCTGTAGGCAGTTTTCATAATGTCATCCTTTGCATAAAAGAAGCACCCTCCAATCACATACAGCTTCCCATCCATTACGGCAACTCCATGCCTAAACTTTGGTTTATCTGGAATCTCAGTCAATCTCCTCCATTCAACGTCTTTCACCAACCCTGTGCCACTGCGTAGGGAGTTTGCAAACCACACTTCCCTGCTCGGTATGCGCTGACCAACATCTGGATTCAGTTGGTCTCCTCCAACCAGAACTAGAGTATCTTTTGGTCGCCTGATCCGCCAGTGATCCTGGGACTTTGGAAGGCTGAAACCAAATTCTTTAAGTGCTGAACCATAAAGTTCCACCTCTTTGTTGCCAAAGCACTCCATGCGTAGATTAATGGCTCTAACCTCTCTGAACTCTCGAAAGGTCATGAGGGGGAAGCGAACTCCAGTCATGAGTAAGCCTGCATGGGCCAATCTTTCTTCGGGATCAGCCTCAATCCATGAGATTACGGCTCGAAATACAGCCAACTCTGAAGGTACACAAAGGCCATCGCAGCGAAGGAAGCTTAAAAGCTTTTCTGCTTGTAGGTCCTGAAACTTTGTTGTGCCTGATACTTCCATAAAGTTCCTCAACACAAAGTCATTGGCCTCCTCAAGAAGGTCTGATATTTCATATGCTTCAGCAAAAGATGCCACATCCAGGCAGGAGCTTGCCTGGATCTCTTTTTTCATAAAGTTGAGGCAAATTGATAGAGCAGATTGGAATTGAAGCTGAAGCGCCATGCAGGTAATCTCAAAAACAGAGTCCCAGCTAAGTAAAAGGATCCCACTGTATGAGTAGCCAATAAGAGCCTCTAATTCAGATGTAGACAGGAAAGGAAGGGCAACGCAACTCTGATGGGATTCCCTCATTCCACTTGTGAACATGCCACGGAAGTAATCACTGCTTACTGCCAAAACAATTCTGTGGACTGAAGAGAGACAAAAGAAAAGCTTAAACTTTGACCACTATGATGCATTCATTAGGATATCAAAAGCAGTTGTACTAACCATGGAAAAAAGTTCCATCCACGTCCAAAATGACATCACACCCCACTCTATCTGCCCACAACTGTTCAATGGACCGAAGAGTAGTTTTTATTTGTTCTAGAGCAGAGATGGTTTGTGCTTCTTTCTTGAAACATTCACTGTTCTCCTTTCTTTCCTTGTTTTTGCAGATGTCCACAAGTCTTGGAATTGCAAGAACTTGAGCTGCAGCTTTGATCCGGGCCATATTATCATTGTTCAAAGATGACACAAGCCCAGTGTAGGCAAACTCAACAACAGCCTGAAGCCCAATATGGTCAACCTCTGAACTCAATTGCATTGACCACCTCTGGACTCCATCTTTGTCCTCACTATTGTCAGATTTCTCCTCACTTTTATCCTGTAGTCTTTCCAGAAAGAAGCCACTGACAGCAGCCAAGATAAGGGAGTGCACTTGGAAGCTTTTCTGATTTTCAGTTGTCAATGTCAGGTCTGTAAGAAGAGATGAATCCAAGAATTCTTTCAGAGCTACAAACACCTCTTTAGGGTAGGTTTTGTTGTGGCATGCCTGGACTTTATTCTCTTCAGCTCCCAAGCTTTCAGCGCTTATGTGCTCCGCAATTCCCTCCTGACTAGTACCGTTCATTCCATCTCGAGTCTCTTTTTTGTCACTCCTACTTGTCAAGCCCATTCTCGAATCATTGTAAGCAACAATTCTTCGTAGCTCCCGGTTGTCCTGTTCTATACCTTCACCACCTTCTTCAACAACTCTTTTCCTTCTCTCCTTCTCTCTCCTCCACCGTTCTTCCCACTCCATTGGCAAGTAACGCCTTGTAAACTCCATGTCATTGGTTATTTTCTTTTTGAGCAATAGCTACTTTTGTCTTTTCAGTTACTTATGCCATCCAGCAAAAAAAAAAATACTGTTCTAATGATTTTTGCTACTTCCTATTTAAATCCCCCCTGTCGTTCTCTGTCTTGGTCTCAAGTTCACTTTCTGCATAAACAAGCAGCTATTTATAGCTACTGGGTCACATAGGTTTAATTTCAAGTGAGGCTTCACATGGTTTGTACTGATTCAGAATAAGGAGAATAGAGTTTTTTTCTGCTACAAACATTTCACATTAAACAGGTATTAAACTGAATGACAGCAATTGGCCTTAAATATAGTTAGGTTCTATTAGTGATTATTAAAGAGAAAATATTTTACAGTTCTCCAGTTACTTGCAGTAATGGAACTTTTTTTCTTAGAAATAGGGATTGATACACAATGAGGAGGAAGGATTTGATGGCATAATCTCTGGGAGATCTAATTGCAGTGGGAAAATTGTACAATACTGCACAGACCTGAATTAACATCACGTAATTGACAGGGGGCTGCATAGGGTACTAATAATAAGTAACATTAAAACAGATGCGCACTATTGACTTATTCGATTTGTTATCATAATCTCTTTAGTAGACAGTAGTAAGAGATACTAGTCTTAGATTTCCACAGCATTGCTGGTGCAGCATAATTCTCTAAATGCTATGTATTAAAATTTTGAGTCTTAAGTAAAACTGCTTAAATTTGCAATGTTTTGTAATTCAAAACATTAAAATAGATACAATGTGAATCTGGTGGTTTTAAGGTTGGTTGATGGTTACCACTCGTATATTAAATGAATAAATACCCTTGCAAAAAGGTATCATAAAGAATTATATAAAAGATCTGGCATCTTAAAAGTGCCATATCTAGAGTTAGAGTTAGGCTTTGGGTGTAAGCTTTGGGCTGTGATGATTGTACAAAACAAAACTCAACTCTAATCTTAACCCTGGACAGACACAGATGTCAAGTGGTATAAACATCCAACCAGTCTATGGCTGAAAACTAAATGTACTTTCATGAACAAATGTCACCAATCTATGCGGTACATAGTTTTTTATATCTAAGACACACCAATATCAGTGGTCAATAATCAATAGTAACTTTATTGTCCCCAATGGGAAATTGATTTGCAGTATCAAACAACACATACACAAGAAAAAAAACATTTTCAATAGTTAATATTTTACATGGGGATAAGCAAAAACAAAGAGGAGCTAAAACGTGGTCATGCTGTTATCATAGTTTCTATATCTCTTAAATTACTTTTACCCAACCCCTTGTTTCTCCTACAACCCTATTCCCATTCCACGTGCAGATAAAAAGCAGGTCAAAGATAAAGTCACGTTTTCTGTTTGTAATCTGGTGAGTGTGATAAATGTATATTCCATTTCCAATGCTTTATTTAACTCATAAAAGTCCTGAATAACAAACTGGCAATAAGGAAAAAGGTTAAAGTTTATTCCATCATCATAAGATTATATGATGTTTTTCATCACTTTATTTCTAATAATTAACCCAGACCCTTTTATAAATAGGTTCTTTACACCGTGGTCATCAGTGAAACACACAAATCGGAGAAATACCATCTAACCTGGAAAATGGAGAGATTAACAGTAATTATTCTTATTTGTTTACTTGCTGGTTTATCTGAATGTGAGGAAACGGGTGATCAGAATGAAATCAATCAGAACCTGATCACTGAGCTCTCATATGAAGATACTAAGGCAGAGAACAATAACGATGTGTCAGCTGACCCAGGGTCTGAAACAACAGCCCCTCGGACAGTAAGCAAAACAACTGACCATCTATGTGAACCCAACATCCATATGGTGCTGAAGGAACTGGGGGCTCTAGAAGAACGACAGAAAGCCACTGTGAGGGCTCTTGAAGAAACAAACAGAAAGCTGGAAGCCAGTGAGAAGAAGGTGGCTGCACTTAACAGCACACTGACTGAGCTCAGGACAATGTATGAAGGTAATATTTGGTAAAAATTAACTGAATGAATGAATAAAAGTAATGAACTTTGCAGTCATTGTGCCATGTAACTTTTCATGAAGTCTATTTTACAAAATAGTCTTTTATCACTCATTTTTAATGATTGTTGTTACAAAAGCATTTTAGTTATAATACTAAATTTTATTTATTGCAGGCGAAACATTAAGCATTAGGGAGGTTCACATGTTTGGTGCCTACAGACAGATTTCTTCTATTTTAGCTTCTCTTCATTTGATGTCTGTAAAACCCAGAATCAAATTTGAAATCCTGTCACAAGGAACTCACGGCACAATATTGTCCGAACAGAGTACTTAGTCTCAGGCTGCAGACTAACTTCTGGTTCTGAGTTTGTGAGTAGAATGGGAGGCAGCGCGTTCAGCTCTCAGGCCTGTCTCTTATTCAACCAGCTTCTGATTTGTGTTTCAGGTGTCAGGTACAGTACACTGTCTACTTCTCTCTTCTAGATTAGGTTTAATACTTTCCTTTTTTATAAAGCTTAGTGCTCAGGCTGCTGGAGGATCTCCAATTCTTTTCCACTCCCCTTGTTTAATTCCCCACATGTTTATATGCCCTAACGCATTAAACTTTTTCTTCTCTTTTTGTCTCATCTCTCTCTGATATTATTGAATTCATACTTAGTTGAGGTGAAAGGTGACTGTTTTCTGCTGATTAAATACTGGCTAAATACTAAAGCTCAGAATTAATCGAACCAAGGCTCAAACCAGATCTGGTGAAAAACAGATGTTATTATTATTCTAGTAAAGTTTCAGTTCTTGTGAGCTTCACTGCTGTTGTACTAACAACAAAATGAAAAGGTGTCACTGTGTGTTTAAACAATTCTAGCTCTATAACATTTAAGAATGGTGGCAACATTATAGTATAATAATAAAAATATTAAATAATTTGCAAACTGATTATTCTTGTTATTGTTACTTTTATTTATTTATTCATTTGGAGGAAACAAGCTAAAATATATTTTCTGGTGTTTTTAGGACAACGTCAGGTTGCATTTTCTGCTGCTTTACCCACAGAAGCCACTATTGGGCCAGCAAATTTTCTTTACCCTCTGGTGTACAGACATGTTCTGTACAACGTCGGAGGACACTACAGTCCAGTAACAGGTTAGAAACCAGTGTGGCTGTGTGTGTGTGTGTGTGTGTGTGTGTGTGTGTGTGTGTGTGTGTGTGTGTGTGTGTGTGTGTGTGTGTGTGTGTGTGTGCATGTGCCTTCCCCCTGTTCTGCTGCTGAGAATTTTATAATCTCTAAAAAGTATTTCTGTTCAGTCTGTTCTATTCAGCAGGAGCATTATTGGATTAATTGCTGTTACTTTCTGGTTGTTTTTCGATGCAGGGTATTTTACAGCACCAGTTCAAGGAGTCTATTATTTCACCTTTTCTTCTTTCCGGTGGGGAAGAAACACTGGAACCAGTGGTGGCAGTCTGTACCATAATGGAAACCAGATTGTATCATGGTATGGTCACAGTCAGGCTCATCCCATCAGTGCCTCAAACAGTGCAGTCTTAATGCTACAAGTTGGAGACAAGGTCAATGTTCGTCTTTGGGATAACCAACAGATCAGTGATAATGAAAATAAGTACTGCACATTCACTGGATTTTTGCTTTTTCCAATGTGAAGTGGCATCAGACAAAAATGTGACGTGTCATTTTTTGTACACTTTATTTTCTCTTCTGAAAATGTTGTATTTGTTTTTTTTGTGTGGTTGACAAAGATGTACTCCATCTAATAAAGATGTTTTAATAACCATGAACCCCCCCCCCCCCCCAGTCTTATAAATACAGTATTTTTTTATGTTCTTAATCCTTACCTATTTCTAAGTAATTATGTAATTATTGTGGGAATTGAAAAAAATAATAATTGTCTATGCTATGGTATCTATGCGAATTAAAACTTAGTATTTTATTTAAAATAAACGGTTCTATTGAAGAACATTTGTAATAAAAAAAAGAACAAAAGAAGAGGGAGTTATTTTTCACATCACAAGAACTACGTACTGTAGAAACTTAATGGCTGCTGGGAGCAAATGAGGCAAAGTTATGACTCACAACCGTTCTTAAAAATCTCTCAAATACGCAGTTAGCTGAGATGAAATCTTATTCACTTTAAATAACTACTACATCTGTATTACCGGGATACATTGCTTAATACAAAATCTAAATAACGAGATCTAACATTGACTCAGAGTAGAAACATTTACACTATAGTACATTTCTTTGACCCCACAGTGTTGATGCATGACTTCCCTCAGTCCTTCTCACTTGAAGGTAATGAGGTATTCTGGGTAGGCCTGGTCATCATGGAAGATCACAAACATGCTGGGCTGCTGCTGGTTGTCCACCAGACTGTCGTAGCAGTCAGTGGGATCTGAGCCTCGAGGAGGAGGTGAAATCATGCTGCTCTTACCGACCGTGTAACGGCCAGTCAGGACACGAACAACATACATCCTCTTTAAGCCTGATTTGTCTGCTGGGGAAAATCCGTTAGCTGAATATGCTGCATTGACAGCAAAGTAAACTCCTTTTCCATACTTTGCAGCTGTAATGAAATCACACAAAAAACCCAACAAAAATTAGGATACATTTTAGGAGCATGTCCTTTCTTGCTGAGGGATTTAAATGACATATTATAAAAGATGCCTTACCATGTTTTCCTGCGTGACCCCTGTCAAATCGGTCCCGTTCAATGCATTGGCATGACTCTGCTGTCGTGCCATGGTAGAGAGTCTTCTCACCTAGCTCTGCTTGTCCATTCTTGGCAAATATACGCTGCTTACACACACTGTAGGCGTTCCACAGGTAGAGGTTTTGCACACGCTCAATCTGAGGTCAGAAAACAAATTAGTCAACTGCCTTATGTACGGTGCGTTTTATGTTTAAATATCTTAGCAAGCATGATTTCTTGTAAGAATACTCACTTTGCAAATGTTGAATTTGGCTGTTTTCAGGAAACCCTGGGCTATTTCCCGGTATTCCTGTGAGGTAGGCTGCAGTTCTACCTTCATGAACAATTCTTCCTGCATAGGATCCCATTTAACTGGCATCTCCAATGCTAAAGTAAAAACCAAACAAATGAACCATATGGTTAAGGCAAGATACTTTCCTGAAATAAGTAGTGAGGCAAAGTTTCTACATCACAAAAGGGAATGGTCTTAACACAGGTGACTATGGTTAAAACAAAACAAAACAAAACAAAAAAAGAGAACCTAGAAAATGTGACAAACCTCCAGACTCAATCCTTTTTAGCTTGTATGTCATTCCTGTCACCCCATTTGTGGCTTCTTGTGTCTTCAGGTTTACAGTCACTCTTGAGCCATCTGGTGCATCTATGTCAAGAAAGATTTTGTCCCGCGTATGAGCATACTCCAACATGTAGTTGTCACGCAGACTCACCTCCTGCCAGGCTCCATTTATGCCCTTCAAAGACCACTGCACATTTAGAGCTGTTATTGCTTCTTCTTTATCTTGAAAGTCTTTAAAAAGTGCTTCTTGGGTTGCTCTGCCTATGAGTTCAGTGACACTCAAAACGTCCTCTTTTAGGCCTTCCAGCACATAGACGTCTTTTCCTGACCCCGTCTGAGCTCTTGCTTCTGGTCTGACCGTATTTCCAGCGTTCTGTTGATGTTTCTTGTGCTCCAGGCTTATTCCAAAGACTCTGATTTTTGCCTGCACAGCCTCGAGCTCCATGGGCTCAAGCGCTGAAAATTCCTGCACGTCTACTTCCCTCTTTATCAGGTGCTTCTGCAGGATCCTCTCCAGCTCACTTTGGATGGTCTTGGTGATGTATGGATCACAGCTTATTACACGTATCATAGCTTGCTGAGGTTTAGAGGAGGCAAAGGTTTTTTCTTGTGGTCCCATTGAAGAGAAGAAATTTGATTGTTTCTTTTGCCACTTCTTGAGCTTTTGTTTGGCTTTTTCTAGAAAATGAAAAAAAAGCAGCAAATAAATGGGCAGTGGAAAATACCCAGTGAGTATCAGCTTCTGCTCTAGGGTCACTATTACTCATTTTGTGACTGCAGTTCAGGATCAAATAAGGTAGATAGACTGCTGTGAAGTTGCTTTAAATTTTCAATATTCCTAAAGCACAGGTTACTAATGCTAATGCTTTCTTTTGCTAATGTGTGCAAGCTAGCAGGCTACAATATTGCTGTTTAATACCAGAAACATCTATGGATTGTGGAAACTTTGTCTACAGTCCTGTCTACAAGGTTTCATCACCACCAGCTTAAATCTCTGAACTGGGCCTTCATTCCTGTCATGGTGGCTTCTTTTGGCGAATTTGTTGACAAAACGTGAGAATTGCTGTGTGGTAGCTGTAGAGCTATTTCAAGATATCAGTGGGTGAAATTCTAGTATTTCTTATCCTGGTACTTAACATTAATTACTTCATAAGCATACTTATTACTTAACCTCTGAGCTAAATATGGTCATTCTTGGCTCTTAAACCCAACATGGACAGTGCCAAAACACTAACATTGAGGCTGAGTCTGGAACCCAGTCAGTACTGTCAAAGTAACTAAGTCCAACTTTTATATATAACCTATGACATTAGCTCGCTATGAATCAAAGGAATGTTACTTGAGTTATTCTCACATCTGAAAGAAAAATTGCATTTAAACTTGAATACTTATTACATGAATTTCTTTAGAAAGTTTCTGAGATGTACTAGATTCATGAAAACTGCTGACAGCTGTAATTGTCAGTTAATTTTTGTAACTGGCAATTGTCAAAGATTTCTAATGCTCATTGAATAGTTTTTAATTTTTCATTAGAGTCCTGGTTTAACAAAGAAATCTTCATTAATGTTCAAGGGGGGTGCAGAAGGAAACTTTCCAAAATTTTAAATTACAACAAACCTCTCAGACTGATGTGGCAAGGAGTTATTTGTCCAAAGCGATTCTCCAGCTCTTTTCTGCAAACACAAAGCGGGTGATTTAAACGATGAAATATGATTGGGAAAACAATGCTTATGGTATAATGTACTCTCATGTTGTGAAGATGTTTTATTTCAAACCTGAAAGCCTGGAAGACTGGTTGTTCCATGATGACAATGCGAATGAGTGAGAGAGAACTTGGTTTCATCTTTGCAATAGCTGCAGCTATCCCATCCAGCATGGCTTTACAAGCTTTATCATAGGACATACCCCCCACTCCTGATAGGATATAAGACAGTTATTGAGAAAGTAATGTGCATTGTACAATGTTACAATAATTGATTATATGCTCTACATTTTTTCAGTGTGCACTAATTTGCTGCTAATAAGATGCAGAAATAAACACTTCCACTTGCAGACTCATATACATATATCAGCATACACACAGGTATGGAGTACTAACCCGTATTGATGGCTGGGAAGGACACAGAGTTGTAGCCTTTGTTCTCACAGTGCACCAGTATCTTTTTGCAGTACTTGCGAATCAACTGAGGATCGCATTTAAAGCCAACGTGGATGATTTCCTTGCATCCCAGCATTCCAGGCCCTGTGGTGACCATCCACTCTGATGGAATTCCTTCCCAAAGAAAGAAAGAAAGAAAAAAGAAAGATTAATCAATCAAAAACACAAATCTATAAAGATGTTTAGTGTTTAGTGTTATTCCTAAGACTTACTTTGAGCTAACTCTGCTTGGACTGATGGCCCTGCTGCTGTCACAATGGCTTTGGAGACACCTGCAGACACAGTTAGGTATAAACCTAGAGTCATTTTCAGTTTAAGCAAAATATAAACAAAACTCTTGTGGTCCTGTTTTCACATTTTTTGCTCAGTAATAAATACAACATTTAGATTATACCAGAAGAGTGAGAGAAGTCAGTCGTATTGATAATGACATCGGTGCCCCCATTTAAGATGTCTCCACGGAGCATCTGAACCTTGACCGCACCCAACATGGCTGTGACCTCATGATCAGACAGAGAGACATGGCGGTAAAAGGACTCTAAATAAGAAAGAGTCATGGTTAAATATGATACAGTAAATAGTCACAATTTTCACAAATTGTTATAAAGCAATAAACAACTTTCTGCCTCCAGATAAAATATTGTAAAAAACTAAAAAATAATAAAAATATCTATTTATACATAAGTGTGTTACACTTATGTGGTGTTTTCCTGCCTCTTTGGAATCAGATAATTAATGTGGTCTTAAGGATAAATTCATTTAATTTCTAAAGAAGAAATTTACGCATGTTTTTAATTGTTTTAAAATTCAAAATGAAAACCTCCCAACCTTGATCTGGGTTAATATCATTTGTGAATCCTCTGAGATGCAGATTTCCCTGCACAGACTGGAAGGCCTGCAGATAAAAACAAAGTGATGCTCTTTTAGTAGTCAGTTGTATTTCTTCTTGGTAGTGAAAGGTTGTCCACTGACCAACACATTTAGTAGCTAAACATTTTTATTTTTATTTTTTAAGCAAAGGACTGTAATTAAATGGCCTTTACCTTGCTTGAATCTTTGTCACTGGGATGAATCACAACACGCACCAGGAAAGGTGGACTGTTGATTCTGTTCTTTTCAAATTCACCAACCTCCTCCAGAAGAACCCTGGATGCCACGCTGTGAGGAAATTGTAGGACAGCACCCGTCCCGAGCACAGGAAAGGCAACTGAACTAAAACCTCTGATCTGACAGGATGCCAGAATTTTTCTGATTCCCTGTCTCAGCACCTGGAAGATTAATTTATCATTAGGGTTGTAAATCTGAGTCACAAAAACCTATAACAGCACACAGAATTCCCTCTTAGTTCACCTGGACTGCTGTTCCATTTTGATTGTTGTCCCAGGAAATTAGGTTGAGGAAGACCACTGCTTTGCATTGCAGAGGAGGTAAGTTCTCCACCAACACTATTTCACCAGGCAGTGTCACACCTCCTGCTTCCTGATGAAACTTTGCAATCATCTGAGGCCCAATCACTTTTGACAGCCCACTTCCAACACGAGAAGAAACGGGATCATGGGCGACCATAGGAGATACGAGGACATCAACCTTAAAAATCAAAAGCAAATTTTATTCAGTTTTAAAGATCTTGATCATCATGTCAATTAATTTAAAAATCTAATAAATCAGCCAATAACTTCTTCCTTTCATACACGAAACAAATACAAATTTCCATGACATTGGTTAATGTGTAGTTATTTGTGAGCCCTTAATAAAATAATATGAAAATGCAGTTACTAATAATCTTGCTTTATTCTGCCTCACAACTCTACGTGGATCAGCTGGTTATATTTGTGATGCTCCACAAACATTTAGGCAACAGGGACATTACAGAGCGCCTTCTGTGGCTCAACTTGGCAACATTAATACTTGTAATGTGGTGCAACCCTGTTTCTCTCATCTCTTGTTTACTTTTCAAATTTTCATGTCATATTTTTAGTCTTTATTAATACTGAGACCAGCATTTTAGCAAATGGCTAATATTAGCTGATATATGTAGGTGTAAATAAACCCCTAGTACTACTGCAGAACTGTATATTCAACCTTTATATAGAAATATTCAATTGTGCTCACTAGTATTTTACCTGTTGGTTCTCTAGTGTTCCCTGAACGATCTCCACTTGGACGCAGCACCCAGTAGAGCCAGCAGTGGCTTGTCCCGCTGTATTTGGACCAGATGCATTTGGCTGGAGTTCGGTACTTGTCCCTCGAAGAATTCTGTCACACGCATCCCGCATGGCCCTCACCACCTCTTCTTTCTTATCTATTAGGATGATTTTGCTCAGACTTCGACCTCCCTGACTGCCAAACTCTTTAACAGCAGTTGCAATAGCCTCAGCGCACACAGTAAGAGGAACACAGAACAAACCCGAGCTGATACAGGGCATGGCTATGGATGTAAACTTCTTCATTTCTGCTAAATTCAGAGCAGAGCTGACAGTCTTTTCCAGTAGCATTCTCTCTTTGCCACCACATTTTCCATTAACAGGCCCAACTGCATGCAGCAGTTTCTTGCATTTCAGGTTTCCACCGGTGGTCATTGCCACATCACCTGTAGGGATTTTTCCAATTTGCTTCACCATGGCTCTGCACTCTATCTGCACCTGAGGGCCACCTGCTTTACTCAGTGCTGCAGCCACACCACCACCATGTTCCAGATCTTCATTAGCAGCATTCACCAGAGCATCAGCCCATTGTGTGGTGATGTCACCCTGACAGACCAACACCTGGAGCCCATCGCAAAGGTTGTATTTGGTAACTCCTGAATTTTTTCTACTAACATGATTCTGTTCTTCAAGCTGTATGAGACACTTGTAGGATTGACCAACACTTACGAGAGTATTTCGTCCAGCGAGACCTTCAAAAAACCTTACTGCCCCTGGCATGCTAATGCTGACTCTGTCCCTAACAAGGGACTGAAGAAGTGGACCCAGCTTATTCCTAAACTCAGTCACTTTTCCAGATGGGCCTTCCAGTAGCACCACTGGTCTAGAGGAAGATGTTAAAGGACGTAAGGTAACCTCTGAAGAGTCACACTTAAACAGCTGCAACAGGTCTGGTAAGAGTTCTAGCAACTCTGGGAAAGGGAGAGCGACATGTCCTTCTACACTTGCCTGGTCCAAAATAAACTGTGTGACAATGTCGCTCAGCTCTTCAACCTCTTTGCTGTGGCCCACTAAGTACACAATGCTGTCTGAGGTAAACACAACTTGAGCCCTACACTGCCCTTGATTCATCTTATTTGTCTTGGAATTAAGTTTTTCCCGAAGCTCCAGTGGCACAATGGAGCAGTTCGGAACTTCAAACCTGACATCCTTGAATTTTTCTTGCAGGTTTTTTTCCGCATCATCAAGTTTACCAGCTGACAGTGCAAAGAAAAGTAGCTCTGTGTCTCTTAACTCTATTTCCACCTTGTCACCGACACCTAAAAAATCACCTAGCACCCTTGGCCCTCCATATACCTTTCTGAGGAAGCTGAAAAAATGTGGGCTCTTGTCAGAAACTGTGCGATCTAACACCAATTTCTCCTTATCGGATACTAGCTGTCCAGCCTTAAGAATCTCCTCCACAGTACCTGCCAAAGTCAGCTGACCTTCGTCACCCTGTGTGGCTTTCACCTCTGGAAAATGTTCTCCCAAACTTTGCTCAATCTCTCTCCAGAGGAGACGGAGTTTGGCCTCACCCAGTCGACGAATACTGTTTTGCTTCTCACTCTCACCTGATGCTGATCCAAGTTTACCTCTTATGCCCTTGACTTCCAATAACTTGGCGTTCACCTTAGGCTGTCTCCCAACCACCACTGTCAACCCAAGCTCGCTGTACACCTTCACCTCATCTGTTGTCTTTGGAGAGTTCAAGGACTGGAGCAAAGCTTTGACATTGCGAGGATCCACCTCATAGTGGGACAGGTAGCCATCAAAAACCTTGTCTACCTCAGCTTTCCAGTTAACATCTGCAGCACATGGTTGATCTCTTCTGACTAAAACCTTATCTGGGAAAAGCTGAGCACTGCAGCCCACAGAGAAAAGCTCTGTCTCCAGTTCTTTTCCAGCCTTTGGACATTCACTTAAGTAACGGAGGAGATAGCTATCAATAGATGGTTCGTATTCTTCACCACTGAGTGTCAGGCTTGATGCAGGAGATGACTGATTCTGCAGAAAGATATGCCAAATAATGGTTGTTAATAATGAAAAGATATATTTCCACATTTTACCTTCATTAAGAGTTTTAATTTGTTTAAGTCTTAAAGATTAATATTATTTGAGGTTTATAAGACTGGAAAAATACACTAAACCATCTTCTGTTCTTTCACAATGGTTGCTTGGGGTGATATGTAATTCCAATCCATTACAATAGTGTCACTTTATGTTTCTTTTATGTTTTATTTTCAGAGTTTATTGAGTTTTTTTTCTTTGTTCTCAGTTTATTATGACAGCAGCTCTGCTGTTTACCCCTTGTGGAATCTCACTCCTTTGTGTGTATATATATGTGTATATATATTTATGTGGTCTTTGTTTCTGTGACTCTGTCGTCATAAGTCGTCTTTTCACACTTGCTTCTGGGTGTCTTTGTTCCATTCTTGCAATACAAGTTTCTTTTTTAGGTAAAAATGCAAAAACATGTGCTGAACTTGCAACAAGATAATTAACATGCTAATGTTGCTTATCTATGCTTAACCTCTGCATCATTTTGTTTTTACTCATTTGGCAAGTTTTATACAGCTGGGTTGTCTTTTTTAATCAACAAACAAACTTTTTCAGTGTCTAACCAACAAAAAGAGTTGATCACTTTCTTTTTTCCTTTGTTTTCAGTTATATAGTGTTGCCTTTACAGAGCAATAACACATTACAAAGCTGACCTGTGAAGAGCTTACATCCAGTTTGGGGCTAACTGGCTGGCCTGGAGACGAGGAGGATGTGGGAGAAGAGATGGGAGGTCCTGGGCTGTCTCTCAAAGTCAGAACCAGAGTACAATCTGGAAAGTTGAACTCATGCTGAGATCTTTGCAGGACTCTTTGTTGAGCTGAAACAGAAAAGAAGACATTGTCTTTAAAGCCCAGCTTTTATTTATTTATTTTTTACCGCTACATTTTGATTGCATATGAAATGTGTGTTAACATGAGATACCCAGTCAGCGGCATGCTAACAGACTCACTCTTTCCGTTACAGGTGAATCTATGTGTATAAATGTGATTAGCACAGACAGGTGGTGACATTTGCTTTTGTTACTGCACATAAACCTTTCAGGTTCAAGGATTTTCACTTGACTTGAGTACAGTAAAGAGCAGGGTGCCACTGCATGCTTCTATTTCACTACCTTTATAACAGGAATGATATTTCATATACACAATGGAGAAAACATGATGCTTCAAAATAAATTTAGTTATTCTGCAGTGTAGAGCTAAAAAACAAGAAGTTTCAGCTTCTCAGTCATGAGGGTTTCAAGGATCTGTTTTTGGACCCCCGGCATCAGCATCAGTTGGATAAGTCTCCAGATCACGTGGTGTGCCATTTCCTTACTTTCCCCTGGACTGGGCTAAAAACACCACAGCACTTTACAGGAAGGGCCAGAGTCGTCTCTATTTTTTGAGGCGACTGAGGTCCTTCAACATATGCCAGAAAATGCTGAGGATTTTCTATGAGTCTGTTGTGGCCAGTGCGATCCTCTATGCTGTTGCATGCTGGGGGAGCAGGCTGAGGGTCGCAGATGCCAACAGACTTAATAAACTAATCTGTAAGGGCAGCAATGTTGTGGGGATGGAGCTGGACTCCCTCAAGGTGGTGTCGGAGAGGCGGATGCTGTCCAAGATAAAGACAATGTTGGATAACACCTCCCACCCACTCCATGACACGCTGGTCAGTCACAGGAGCACGTTCAGTGAGAGACTGAGATTACCGAAAAGCACCACTGAACGACACAGGAAATCTTTCCTGCCTGTGGCCATCTCCCTGTACAACGCATCCACTTAACACACTGTTTGCTGCTACAACTACACATGTTTCTTTTCCAACTATTTATTTATAAGTGACTTATGTATGTATGTATGTATATATAAATGTATATATTGTACTATTCTTAGTTAGTGTATTGTCTGTCTTGTCTTAATGTTGGTTTATAATGGAGCACTGTAACAAAAAATAATTTCCCCCAGGGATCAATAAAGTATTCTGATTCTGATTCTGAAGCTTGTCACGTGGTTGTTGTAGGGCCCGTACCACATCTGCTTTACTTTTAATTAGAATGCCAGCTCGTTTGTTTGGTTGTTTTTCAGTAGGCTAATGTTCTTTCTTGGAGTTTTAGTTGTAATTATTCTAATATCTTTACGCAGAGTTTTGGATGTTTTTTCTTTCAATATAACAAGCGACGATTACGTCTTACTGGTTTGTGACACTCGCCCTAAACAAAAAGAGTGAAAGTGAAACTATGCTCTCTTGTTTTTCTAAATGGCCACAGTGACGCAGTGACAGATACTTTAAAAAAATGTACTTTAAAAAATAAATACACAGTAAAAATACTCTGTCGTATTCAAACTGTTCACATTCATTAAAACATACAAAAAATGATGGACAATAATCGATTAATATAAACTGTTTTCATGCTTACTTTCGCTTTCCATACTTTCATTTTCATGCCATCAAAATAGTTTTCACATTAAGAGATCAAAAAAGACTCTTATTCAAATCAGTTCACTTGACTTACCCTCTCGCTCCTTAAACGCGACGCTGTAAACTTTGTCGTTCACGTGCGTCACCGAGCCGCACTCACCGCCGCCCGATTTGCGACGAATATGGAAATAGTTTTCTATCCTCTTCCTTTGCTCTGCGCTCAGTTTGGAACACTCGAAGAAAACGGGATACTTGTAAATGTCCCCCATAATGTGAACTGGAAAGACTAAACAAACTCACACCTGGAGCGAAAGCTTCCAGCAGTCAGAGGCTCAACAGCCCAGCCCATACTGTCAAAGCTTCTTAGACGTCACCAGCCGTGAACGGCATCGTTTCCTCCTTCCTCACTGGAGAACTGTATTATTTAAAGAAATTAAATCCAACAATAGCCTCAAATATCGCTCTGGGAAATACTGAAATAAAGGGTAATTACTCTACTCAGTGTGTAGTTTGAGGAAAACTTTCCTCCACTTTTGTGCTTCAGCATACGATGTTTTGTCCTTCCTTCTTTCTTTGTTGCACAGATGAAGTTCAGTTTCTGACCAAATTTATAAAAGAAAATTGCATTTAGTGTTTTTGCTAAACTGAGACGTCTTTATTATTCCGCGTGTGTGTGTGTGTGTGTGTGTGTGTGTGCATAAAACTAAAGACATGGCAAACAAACAGTTTTTTAAAACTTTTTTAACTATTATTTTTCTGAACTGATCAAACTCAGGCTCTGCAGTGAGTTAAAGCCTTAACGAAGCCTTCATCTTCACGGCCATTGTGAAAGAGGTGAGGTACTGAACACACAGAGACAAAAAAAATGCCTGTAGATCTGATCTGCTAACCTATCAGAATCAGGAGAAACAGGGCTTGCTTGCTCATCTGAGTGACTGTCATAATTTAGTGTGCTCTGAGTCAAACACAATAATTCTCACGGGTTACTTTTATTTGAATAAATATAGGATGCTTTGTGGTGCGATAACTCCACAAATGACTTTGGTAATGTAAAATTTCAGGGAAAGTGGTTAACTGTTGGTTAACTGTTCAAAAATTTAAAACAAAACAACATTTTTTCCTGAGGACTTTTGTTGACAACCCAAAAATGTATATCTGTGAAGCAACGGTGGAAACATCTCTTTATCATATTAAGGATGGTGTTCATTTAGGTTGAGAGATGCACAAAATGTAGAGTCTGACACAGAAGAAATATAATAATCCTGAAGTGCTATCAGGTGTTCAGAGATGTGTTCACAGTTGTGTGGGAGAGGTGAGTGACAATGGAAAAAGAATACACTTCAAATGTCCTTTGATGTCCTTTGTTAAACTATCAGACCGGTGAAAATATATTTCTTTCTAATAACCTCTATGACAATCCATCTTCTTCTGTTTATGATTGGAAAAACAGAGGAAGATGGATGGATGAGAAGCATAAATTGAGAATCCACAGGCAGACTTAATAAAAACAAAACACATCATGGCAAATGTAATCCAAGAAACAGGCTAGGAGCACACAAGGGAAGTCACTGCAGAGAGCAAATGTTACTGGTGCCATGGGGATATCTGGGCCTTCATCAAGTGGCACACAGGTTAGGGAGCACTGTGTAGCCAATTTGACCAAAATTGTGGATTATTACATCGTCACACACCCGTAACTTAGATTAATAAGAAAAACAACTCAAGCTCTTGACTGTGTTACAGGATACATTGGTTAATTTTTTGAAACAATGAATAACTTCAAGGTGTCCCAGGGATTTAGTGTCTGTGAACTGAAAACACACTAGGATTTTAACATAAAATCCACATTATTTGGAGAGCAAGCAAGCAGACTCAGTGAAGAGAAAGCTCTGCAACAGTGGGTTCAGGAAGCAGTGCCACAGGAGGCTGACTGCACTTCACTCATTCCCTCATTATTCAACATATTTACTTTAGAATCACATTAAATTAACATCATTCCACGTTAAAACATTTGCAAATGAAATAAAACAAATTAACATAAAATTACCTACCCCTAACTTAGAGTAATAAAAAAATGACTGCTGAATTCATTGGTCGTAACCCAAAATGCACACTTAACACTCACACTCAGCTTTCCCATAACATTTGCAATCAATATATGATTATTCCTGAACATGACATTGTTGACAGGCTGCCTCTAGTGCTGTGCTCATCAAACCACATGAGAACACAGACTATTCTCTTAACTCATATACTTAATACTGTCTGGTGAGCACTGCAACAAACTCTACAACACATTTTCAAAGTTGCAGATTACTTATAAAGCTAAAATGCACTCAACATTCTGATGTTGGTCTCCAGTTTAGCATGTCCATATTGGTTTGGGGCAGTATCAGTCACAAGGCAGGGAACGCATGCAAGCATTAGTTTTCTCTAGCTCTCCAGAGCTGAATGTCATGGCTCTGGGTCTTTGACACACTGTTTTGTTTTTGGACTTTTGAATCTTTTTAGTTTGGGATTTATGATGGCATTTCTTTGTATTTCTACAGTATCTTGTATTATTTCTCGGTCATTCCTAGTTTAGTCAACAATGTTTCTCATTTTGTTTCTTTTCATGCCCAGGCTGTCTTGGTCATATCTTGGTATGTACTCCCTACCGGCCCCTGAACGCAGTCAGTTTTTGTTTCCATGTTAGTTTCCCTTTCTGTTCATGTGTCAGTTTGTATTACGTATTATGTTTGTATTTTGTACTCCCCAGATAACAGGGAACCATCTTTTAGTGGAAACTTACTGAAACACTGTTGTTTAGACTAGAATCGGGTGACCAGTAATAAAATTGTCAAGTGTCCGTCAATATTTTGAGGTCCGCTGCAACGTATCATGCAGGACGCATCTCCCCTCTAGAAGTAATTGTGTAAGAGAGTAAAGTGTGAAATAGTCTACTGAGCAGTGTGTTGTCTCCCATCGGATGCCTCTAAGGAATCAAAAGAATTCAGTGAAGTGTTGATATTTAACAATTTGCGGCTTGTCCGGGATTAGCAAGACAGATTGGGTGGTTTGGAGTTCGACCAGCGAAGCGAACAGCGACCCGGGTCATCTTAAAAAGCTAAGCACCACCTTTAATCTAAAGTGTGCATATTGGAGCTTATCTAAACTGCCTGTTCGCTAAGTTGTTCGAGTACTCAGGTCAATTTGCTGCAGTAGACAAAGAGGCGGTGTGTGATCCGTCCCAGTGCGTTAGAGCAACTAAATTGGGGACGTATTAAGTAAATAAGCCGAGTAAACTAATTGGCTGTTGTGGATAGCGACTGAAAAGAGTAAGCAGAATTAACCTAGGGTGTGGTTGCCCCAATCGCTCGCGGACGCAAGGGTGAGCCGTGTGGGACAGGACTATGGTGACACATTGATATTTAACACTATTCATGTGTTTATGTTATTTTTCCATTGAGTTATTTTCCATCCTGCTTCCTTTAACCTTCCTTTGTTTTGTCCTGTGTGTCTCTAACAAACAGCCATTTGTGTTTGTTTTATTTTCTGTGTCAAGTTAGTGTGTTTTAGTCCAATGTCCTCCTGCTTTCTGATTTATTTTGGTAATCTTTGTACTGTGCACTCAGTGTTCATTTTCACTTTCCACAGACTTGTTTCCCTGATGAGTTTCAGCTGTGTTCCCCGGTGTTTCCTATTTTCCTAATTACCCCTCTATGTATATATTGTCTATGTTTCTCTCTGTCGTTTGTCAGTGTCTGTTCATGTACTTCACCTGTGTCCTCTTGTGTCAATGTTGTCTAGTTTTGGTAGTTTCTCTTTTTATTTTGTAATTTTCCTTGGTTTTGTACTTTTGACACAAGCCTCAATAAACAGCTCACCTTTTGTTAAATGCACCCTACCTTCACCCATCTTGCACGAGCACATTTGTATATATGTAAACATGCTGTGCTTGATCTCTGTATCGTGGTACTTCCTCTGTATCTTGGCTCTGGTACCGGTTCCTTGTTGTCCATATGTTCCTCTGACTCTGTATCCTCCATCTTCTGTTGCAGGTTCCTTCTGTATTTACAGAGATGATGATGAAACTGAAGACACTAACACTTTTGCTGGTTCATGAGGTGGTTACACTGCACTTTCCTGCCTCACTTCTGCTGCTTCTGTTGCTTCGCTCACTGGCTGAAACTTGTGAGCTACAGCTCTTGGATTACTGTGTGATCTTTGCTGAGGCCTGTAGTGTTTCACATCACTGCCTTTAATGGACCTTTATTTTTGAAATACCCAGCACCAAAAAAAGTCTGTTTTTTGGCAAGCATCTCATAGAATAGCTAGTCAGCACAGTAGCATCTTATGACCAGCAGGAAATGAAGCGATGCTAAGGAGAGGAGGGAGGAAAAAAGGATGACTTTACCCCCAACAGTTTGGATTTGAGCAATGCTGTCAATCAGTTTGCTAAAGCACAATGTCTGAAAGGTGACGTTCTGAAGGGTGGATAGTTCATGTTTTATGACAACTTGTGATTATGCACACATGCTGCAATATATGTGTGTAATATATGTAGAAGCTGGTCCTTTGGAAATGATTGTTGAATGAAGAATTCTATAATAACTGTCGCTGTTTGGTGCAATAACCCCATCCAGTCAGTTAATCTATAAATGACTGGTTGCTTCTTTTGTTTCAGACATCACAGCTGTCTTTATGTCACTTTAGATAAATGCGTCCATTCTTCCGATCTGACTGTGGTTCTTGTGCATGGTGCTGATCATAGCTAGAAATATGCGAGCTATTATTTTTGCAGTTACACTGTCTTCAGGTCTGGTAAAATTCAAACTCCTGATGTGTACCTGTTTTACTAAAGGATAATTTTTTTAAAAATTTTTTTAGAACTTCTTAGTGTTCTGGGCATTTAGTATAAATCTCTGAACTGACAATCAACATTTTCACCAGCAAATCAACACTGTTTACAGAGTCAGCAAGTAGATTAAGTGAAGCTACAGCTTTAGTGCCCAATTATCTTATGATGAATATCCAGAGGTGGAAAGAGTACTAAAATATTTTACTCAAGTACAAGTAAAATTACCTAGTAGCTCATTTAAAATTTACTCAGAGTAAAAGTTACATAGTTACTTTTTTGTCAGCAGGAGGACAGCCTCTTCTGAGTAGTGCAAAACAGACAATGGGATAAATCTCAAAGTAGTTGTTTTTTAATCAAAAGAAAATCTTTACAAATTAAAGTGCAGTGGCGGTTAAACTGCAAGTCTATACATCAAAATGGATAATGGTCACCAAACCAACCAACCAAACTGTCAAAACCATTTAATTCTTTTACATGTGAATGTGTTCTAAACTGTCAAATAAGAGAACAAGTACTGAATTGAGCTGTACGGCAGCTGCTATAAAAATGTGTTCTAATTTTTTAAACTTGGCCCTGCTCTGTTAATTTTGAGGAGCAATTCAATTCAATTCAATTCAATAAAACTTTATTAATCCTGAAGGTTGACCCCGAAGGAAATTGGGTTAAGGCTGCCGACCTTTGCCAGAGCCATCTTACCCTCCGACCATACATACATTACACAAACATTGCATGGGGAAGACAGGTCAGAGAGGTATAACGATGGAGAATGCACAACATGAGGAAAGATAAGGAGAAAAAAATAACTCCCCCCAGACTGAGCTCCAACAGGGAGATTTAATTTGAGAACAGAGAAAAAACACCTCTGCACATAGCACATGTTATTCTTTTGCCTGCAGTGTGAACATATGTGGGTCAAGTAAGAAAGTAGCCACTTCTGTCTTCTGTCTAATTTAACAATTTTTTTTAAAATAAATTATTATTATTAACAAACAGGAAAAGTAAACACATTTTCTTTTGGCAATTTACCAATCAAGTAAAAAAAAATTTAAGTTGCGTGGACAACAACGTGCCCAATAACAGCTTATGTCTTAACTTAATGTGATTAACTTGAGCACAGCCTTTTTTGCTAAAATAAATGTACAAGTTTCATTTAACTTACCTCTACATGCTTGCGCAGGTTTGATGTGGAATTTCTAAAAGCTGCTAACTCGGTCTCTCTGGGCAAACACAGCTTGCACTGCATAATAAAGCTGTTGCCTTTCTTGCACTTGAAGCCAAAATGGTCCCTTAAATACGGCCAGGGGGTCACATCGGTTTCTTCGAGTTCAGGGTCAGCAGAATTCGATGGGGTTTCTTTTTTCGCTGGATCCGTACCACCGATGTCAGACTCCATCTTTATCGTGACCCAACGCTAATTTGTTCTACTACCCATCATTCCCTGCAGTATTTCCGAAGCGCAATGTTGGGTTTTTTTTTGTTTGTTTGTTCTTTTAATTTACTCAGTAACGGGTGTGATTGAAAATGTAGTGAAGTACAATACTTTTTAAAAAATATACTTAAGTAAAAGTAAAATTACCGACTTGAAAAATGACTTTAAAAAGTACAAATACACAAAAAAACTACTCAATTACAGTAACACAAGTAAATGTAATTCGTTATTTTCCACCTTTGTGAATATCTAAATACACTGCATTTAAATACTTGCTAGCCTGCTTGATCATTTTCATTTAGATTTTTAGGCTGTCTTTAAATTCAGTCCTCTGTAGGTTCATATTTCTTGAACAATATACATCTTGTCTTCCAGATTAGATTAAAATTGTTCTGCTTTTTCAACATAAATGTACAAATGACTGTTCAAATGCAATATGATGAATCTTCTCAGTGATGCCAGTGGTGCTCCATTTGGAGAAACTGAGAAAAATCTTTGTACAAACTTACCACCATAATGGAGCAAAGATTTTGTCTTGTTACAAGCATCAAAAGTCAATTTTGCTAATCTCTTTAAAATAGTCATACCACATATCTTGTTGCTTTGTTCTAATCAGTTCATCAATTTCTCTCATAGAGAAATTACTCTCATTTGACCACCTTCAGGTGTCTTTGAACAGGCTGATCCACACACTCATCAGCGAGCCCTTAGATCAGGTCCGCAAATTCTTTGCCTGACTGGTTGAGTCAGTGTGAAGATATCTGCAGCAGTTCTGACTAGAGATGGACCAATCCGATATTACGTATCTGTATCAGTCCGATACTGACCTAAATTACTGGATCGGATATCGGAGACAAATAAAAAATGTAATCCGATCCATTAAATATCAAAAAAGCTTGTGTAGCGAGTTGATGGGAACAGCTGTTTCAAGTCCAAACGTGTCTTAAAAACCTTAGCGAGCCCTCCTCCACAACCAGAAACTCTCTGAACATTAAAAAAGGTACAGCCAGCTGGTAATAGGTCATTAAAGCGCTTAACTCACTCTGTTTATGTGAACTTGGCCATTTGCCTTTGCTGTTGTGTGTGCGGATGATTATCAGCTTTATTTAGCTTTTAGCTACCTGGATACTTCTCCCTGTCAATCATCACTTGACTGTCTCAGTGACGTTAAACTGTGGATGGCAAATAACTGTTTAAATTTTAATGATAATAAAACGGAAGAAATTTTATTTAGCCCGCATTGCTCTATTGTTTCTCCAGATGCTGACATTGGTGTCTTGACCTCCCATCTGAAAAGTTCAATCGTAAATCTTGGTGTGAATTTTGATTCTGCACTTACCTTTGATGGTCATGTAAATGGGGTGGATAAATCGTCTTTTTATCACCTCAGACACCTATCGAAGGTCAAGCCTTTACTTTCCAAACGTAATTTGGAAACTGTTATTCATGCCTTTATTACCTCACGTTTGGACTATTGCAATTCCTTTTTAATTGGGGTTGGGTTAGGCACCCTGTCATGCTTGCAATTAATGCAAAATGCGGCAGCACTTTTTTTAACTCGTAGAAGGAAATTTGACGGTATCACTCCGGTTCTGGCTTCACTACATTGGCTTCCTATTGTTTTTAGGATCCGTTTTAAAGTCCTTTATTGGTTTTAAAAATTTTAAATGGTTTGGCCCCTGTTTATTTATCTGATTTGTTGAAGCCTCATGTTCCTACTCACTCTCTCCGTTTAGCTGATCAATTGCTGTTGTCAGTCCCTAAGTCGCGGCTGAAACTCAGAGGAGATCGAGCTTTCTCAATTGCAGCTCCGATGCTTTGGAACAACCTTCCCTTTCATATCAGACAAGTGTCTTCAGTGCAGCTCTCTAAGTCCGGATTGAAAACCCATTTTATTCCCTGGCTTTTAAGTCCCTCCTATTATTTTATACTATGCTTTGCTTTTCTTTGTTTTTGTGTTGTTCAGCACTTTGGTCTGTCTGGTGCTATATAATAAACGATGATGATGATGATGATGATGATGATGATGATGATGATGATGATGATGATGATGATGAAACTGACATTATCTGTGTGGAGTTTCTAAAAAAGAACATCAATCACACCTACTGGCTCACTGGATTGTAAGGATACATCTTTCCTCTCTCCTGAAATTTACAATCAACAGATCGATTTCACACTCTCTTTTTAACATGTTTTATTCCTCATTATTTTATAGATTAACATATTCAGGCAGTATTTAAAATGAGATACAAACACCAAAGACATATCAAATGAAATCAGGACATTTGAATAATGTTTGCAAGTTTCTGTTTCTTACAATTTTATAAAATATTTCAATCACATTTGTAAGGCTTCATTTGGCTGTACAACAACTACTGTCACCAGTAGATGTCCCCCAAGAGTGTAATAACTGAAGCTTCAATCAACTTTTCACACAGTGGTTCAACAAGGTTCAGAGCTTCACAAAGCCTTGTTTTACCAGACTCAGTCTGAACTACTCACAGCAGAAAAACTGCAATTTGAAAGAGAACAAGAAGAAGAAAGAGCCTGCTCATCACTCATGCACACAGTCTGGTGCAATCATCGGGTTCTTAAATACCAGTGAGCTGATGAAGACAATAAGCAGCAGGTGTGAGGTACCACTGTGCACTGTACAAGGATGAGGAACTTTACCTTGGGATTTTACCTTAATGCAACATATACTAACTAATATTAAACTTCATAATATTATACATTATAGCATTTACATAAAACCGTTTCCATGTAGAAATGGAAGTCCTTATGAAATTGGATCTTTTAAGCTACTTAATCTATATTAATTTGATATTTAGCTTTTCTTTCATGTCGAGTAAATCACAATTACAGCTTCTCAACTGTAATTATGGTTTTACCTCAATTATTACTGAATCAATACAGTAATTTGGGGTTTGAGCTGCTAGTGCCAAGATGAATTATTTAAAATGACATTGAAGTAAAAGAAGTGAAAAAGTTAACATTTTTGAAGTCTAAAATTATATTTTTAAAAACAAACAAAGAAAAAACTACCAGCAATATTTTATAAAAATATAAAAATATGATTCAATCCATTTTTACTTACCAAGCAAAAAATTACAACAACAGTCACCTCAAGCAGCTTTAGATATTGTGAGGTACAAAATACAAACCATACAAACTCCCACCAAAACTACTTGAATCCACATTTCCCAGAATGCTTTTGAAGAAACTTTTTAAAAATCAACACACCCCAAACACAAAGTAAATAAATGCAAACCCTTTTGATCAAGAATCAGAGAGGATTTTACTTCTTAGAACAGATGAAATTAAACATTTTATTATCAGCTTGTTTGGACCACTTATGTGGGCTTCCACTATTCATGGCTCCAGACATGTCACAGCCATCAGTCGTTTCGTCAGAGTCCCAGTTTTTATATTTAACTACCTCATCAGTGACCCAGAACCAGAAACCTAGAGTGCAGGTGTAGCGCAGTCCCAGCCATACGTAGGTAGAGTTGGCCTGCTTGACTTTCTCCTGGATCCAGTCCTGTTTATCTGAGTTAGTAATGGACACCAGGTCATTGTAGTTCTCTCTGCAGTAATACAAGGCCTCCTCCCAGGTCTTGTTTTCTTTGATCAGGATCAAATTATCTGTTAAAAATAAATGACTTCAATGAGTATTGGTATTAAAAAAGGAGACAGAGCAAGGAGTGCTGTGGCTATTTTACAGTCACTACTTCTTTTTATATTATGAAAAACAAAAAATAAGTAGAAAAAATACTTCGTATTGATAGTATTTTTAGCATTGTAAAAATATACTCATTGTAAAACTCACCATCATAACAGAAGAAGGGTTTTTCTTTGTCACATTCATCAGAGCTCCATTTTCCTGATTTGTTTAACAGAGTCATAGCACATGTCTTCTTGCTTTGTTCATCATTGAATAACTCCATATCCCAGTATCTGAAAGAGAAATCACTCCCATCTGACCACCTCCAGCTGTCTCTGAACAGACCCATCCACACACTCATGGGACCGCCATTGAACAGAGCCTTCATTTCTTCTCCATCTACCTGATCGAGTCCACTGGCCAAGTCAGTGTGATTTGATCTGCAGTAGCTCTGAGCCTGTGTCCAGTTCATTTGTGTTTCAATCAAATGGAATGTTTTATTGTCTTTCTTCATTCCTGTGAAACCAACAGAATAAAACACAATGAAATCCTTCAATTATTTGTTTCCTGAAACTTTTTTCTGAAATGACAATTATGTGATTACTTATTAATATCATGATACTATAATAACGTTTAGTAGTATTCACATCTCCTCACCATCGTAGCAGATGAACCACATAGTACGGTCACATGAAACATCTACCAGCTTTTTATCTCCATTATCGTATCTTTTCCTCCCACAGTTTCCAGGCTGCTCAGTACCAGTTCTTCCATCCAGATTCCAGCTGCTGTCATTATGAATGTATTCCACTCCTGGCAGAGACCAACGCCACGTCCTGTTTCCACCTGTGTTGTTGTTCAGTCCAATCCAGGCTTCTCCTTGATTCTGTGCGGAGTTACGGAGTCTGCTCATGTCTGTCATGTCAAACACTTTGGCCAGGTCTGTATATTTCTCTCTGCAGTATTTCTGTGCTTCAGACCAGCTCTTGTTTTCTGCAATAAAGTGGTACTCATACAGGCAGCATGTAAAGAGGCAACACTGACCTGAAATACAGAAATATGATAAAATAAAAATCTGATTAGCAAATTACACTTTTCAGGTTAAAACTGTCATATAAATGAGAATGAGTGCAATGATTTGTCAAACATTTTGGCCGAATCATTTTAAATATCTTTGAGCTTCTTCACTAAAATGATATTTATGCAGCTGACATGTCAACAAGAAACTGACCCCCAAAAACTGAAAGAAATGTGTTGATGCAAGAAACTAATTTAGATGATGGAGAAAAGATTTGCCAGATAAACATGAATCTATATTCAGTGAATACATTGGTAGAAATATTGCAAATGTTTAATGAACCAACATTAATCTGTGTTCATTTTAAATTTAAAACAGTACATTTGATGAAACAATCCACTTACCCATCAGAATAAGCAGATACAGACTCCACTGCATCTTTGATCTGACAGATGAAAGAGATGTTTTATTACTCAAGGAAACAAAGATTTAAACAGAACTTCTTTGATGCACACTTTATGTCAGGAAAGAAAAGATGGATCAATATATCATGGTAGGAAATATGAAATATATATGACAAGAAGCCTGATAAGGAAAAATAGTGTGAAGCATTATGAATCATGACATCACTGTTTCAGCTGCAGTTACTCAGACATCTAATCATTTTTAATCCAAACCTCTCAAACTGACAGTATTTAATTGACGAAACAAGTCTTTTCAGGTTCAACAACGTTTAATATACACACGCTTTGGATGTTATCAGCCTCATGAAGCAGGTGTTTATAACAATAGTAACCACTTTACAGTTACTCAGGTACTTGCTACAGGTTATCAACTAAATGAAGATTATTACATAAAAAACATAAAGTTCTTATAATATATAATGTTAAGATGGATCCATCCTCTTAACCACTTATCCAGTTCCGACGTGCAGGCCAGCCTGTAGATTATTACAGCTGTTTGTGTGAAAGGCTGGTTATGTTTATTTCCAAGTATTTCTGATTACGCTACACTTTTATATAAAAAAGTCTCCATTTTCCAAACTTCAGTCATTTTAATAAATGTGTGTGTTGATACAAATTAAGCTGAGTTTTTAACTCTACTTCTGCTTTTAGTTGTAAACAAATTCTGTGCTGTGGTTGAGAAACAAATATCATGCTCGGTGAAAAGGTGACTTTCATTGTGCAAATTATATAGATTTTATAAGTTCTGAATCAACCAGATAGAAGTTTGACAACCATAAACTCAAACTCATGAATGCTGTGCTGTTTGAGCCACAGGGTTCATAAAGAGTGTCAGGAGTCCAAATGTTTTCATTAAACCAGATGAAATTGAGCTGATAAATAAAATAAATAATTAATAAACTCCGCAGCATCTTTTATATCAGACATATTTGAGCTGACATAGAGCCAGTTTGGTAACTCTTATGTGCTGCATGAACAGTGTATGTCAGGCTGAAATATGCAAACCACAATCAAAAGGATCAATGCAGAAACATATTCATACAAACTCCAAATCATGAATTTATTATGATACAAAGTGAACTGAAATACTTTAAACGCTCTCCACATATTACATTAAACAAGTCGCCCAGTGTAATGTAGAGGAATAAAGAAAGGAGGAGGACAGAGGGAAAGATGAATGAAGAGTTGCAGCTAAATGCTTGTAAATTAGTGCCCAATGCCAGGTCATTCAAAAACACAAGTTCATATGCATTTAGTAATTTACTTGTATGTGCTTTATATTGTGTGTTATATTTCATTGACTGTGAAGTTTTTAATACTTACACATGATGGTTAAATATAAAGATAATCCTTTGAAAAGTTTTGTTGGGTTAAAGAAGTGCATGTTGTGGTTCAGCCTGATATTGAGTTTTTGGGCTAATCATGAGTGAACCTTTACCCACAATCAGTCCCAAATTTTAGCTTTTGTAGTCTGGATAATTTTCATACTAGACGAGTGTAGTGGAAAAATGTCAGTGCTAGACTGTACTGAAACGTTACTAATGTTAAATATTTTTCTTTTTATATTTGGTCGCAAAATATAAATTGATTAATTCAAATATTTACGTCAAATAATTAAAAAAAAAAACTGAGTAATGACATCATCTACATTCGACCTGTGCTTATGTACAAAGATAAAATGACAAAAAAAGAAAATAAATAAAATTAAACTTACATCAGGTTAGTTCTCTCCTTGATGTCTCTCCTCAGTGTGTTCATGAAAACTGCTGTTGAGTAAATGTTATGGGCTACACTAAAACAGAGATCTTATTTCCCAAAGGTCAACATTTGAATATTAAAAATTTTCACCAGAAGGATCCAGTGTATATATCAGATATGAAACGGGGATGTGATGCTGTTGAAAACATAAATATAACACTGCACTGTTGTCTGTCGAACGAGCAAGAGCAGGAAGGAGAAAGAAAATGTAAATATATCTTTTCCATTTATAGTTGATAATAAATGCAACACAGTGAGACTAGAGTTGCACATAAAAATGCTTCAGGTTTACCTCATCATACAACTGTCAGTGACTCTGTTATTATAGTTCTGATTTGTATAATTAGTTTTATAAATGATTATTTCATTTTTACTTTTTGCTTTGAATTCAGTTTAATTTTAGTTTGTTTCCAGAGTGGATTTTCTTGTTTTGTATGGACGGCATGCAGAGGCAAAATGAGTGCATGTACATTCACTGCCTTTCAGACAAGTTGTAATAATTTTTTTTCCAAACAATACTAAACTATATTTTATTTTAGCATTCCTAATCAAATAAAATGTTTCACTGTATTTGACTTATTTTTTTCAAAGTCCAGTTTTTATTTTTATTCTACTTAACTATATATTGTTTTCACATCTAGGTTTAAATTTTACTCTTAGTTCAGTATAATAAGTTTGGTTCCATCAACCTTACAGTTAAACTTGTTTCAGCAAAGTTCCAAAAAGTCCTCTTAGATTTTTATTCAGCTCTAACAAATGAGTATAAATCATAAACTACAATCTGTCTGAACACACATTGTTGGCTGTACAGCATCAACAATCTGTAGACGTCTTCTTACTTCTGTATAAGCCAGTAAAAAAAAAGAAGGTGTATATAACAATAATCTAACTCTGGGTTTGACTCAGAGGTTGTTCCAGCTGTTTGTGTGAGAGGCTGGTTACATTTATTTCCACACATTTGTGATTATCCTACACTTTCATATGCATAAAAGGTCTCTGGTTTCAAAAGTTGAGTAATGTTAATAAATTTATGTATTGATGCAAATTAGGCTGAGTTTCTAACTCTACTTCTTGTTAGGATGCCTGGGTCATTGACCCCGGGGTTTTTGAGTTTATTATATTATTTATACTTTCTAGTCTTTGGTTTATGTCTGTCTTCTCTAGTTGTTCTGTCTCCCCTGTCACCTGTATCCCCTTTGATCTAGTTCGCGTCTCTGTGTAACCTTAGTTCCTATATCCCCGTGTCCAGTCAGTGTCTGTGTCTGCCCTGGTCCCACGTCTCTGTTCCCTCTGTACTGCCTGCATGTGAGTCTGTGTCTTTGTTCAGTCTGTGTTATGTGTTTCCTGTTTTACTTTGAAGGTCTCTGTCTTATCTCGGTGTGTTCACTTTACGCTTCTTTGGTCTCGTCAGTTCTGATTTGCCCCAGCTGTGTTTCCCTCCTGTTACTCATTCCCTGATTGCTCCCTCTGTGTATTTAAGCCCTGTGTTTCTTTGTGTCCGTGTCGCGATCTACCGTTTATTTTGCTGTGTGTTTGCCAGTCCACCGGTGATAGTTTATTTTGAGTTTTTTCCTGTTATGTTATGTTTGCGTTCAGCATTAAAGCTGTTTTGGTTTAAGTTTGTCTCTGGAGTCTGCATCTTGGGTCCTATCCCTGTCCGCACACAGCCGTCACCTAACACTTCTGCTTTTAGTTGCAAAGAAATTCTTTGCTGTGAGTGGGAAACAAATATCATGCTCAGTGAAAAGGAGACTTTCATTGTGCATGTGGACTTTAATATGATACTGTCAGGCAAGTTATTATTATTAGTTCAACTTGTTTCCTGAAAGAAAAAAAAAAAACTTCAGGTAAAGCCTGCTTCTATTAAACTGTTAATAGATTAGAATCTAGACTCCATTCTCGCTCTCACCTCCCTGCTTCACCTCCTGGAACTCTGAATTCCAGCAGGATCATTCCGATACTCACCCGGAGCTCTGCAGCCACTCCTCCCCATCTCATGCACCTGTAAACAATGTTTCTCACTACCACCTTTTTCTTATCCCTGTTTATTCGTCAGGTCCCTTATTCCACTCGGCCCCCATGCTCTAGCTCTGATTTCCTTTTTTTGCCAAGTTCATGTCTTTGCCTACCTAGCTCATGTTATTATTTATAGTGTTATTCTCAGGTCCTTGTATATAGTCTTTTTCTTAGTCCCAGCACCTAGGTCACACACTTGTATATAGCCCCTCATTCATGTTCATAGTTTTTGTGCTCATACTCCTGTATCAACCGTGTATATAGCCCCCTGCCCATGTTTATTAATATTTGTCTCTCACGTTTAAATCATGTCTTTGTAAATAAAGTTCATGTCACTCCAAGCCTCTGTTTTGAATCTGCTTCTTTTTGGGTCATCTTTGTGTGCTGGCTTCACCAGCTGTGAAGGTCATCTAGATCTTCATCTCGCTGGTGTCGTCCAGCAGTATGGTCAGTGTGACTGTCTCTGCAGTAGGTCTGAGACTGTGTCCACTTAAATGTTTCAGTCAAATACAGTGTTTTATTGTCTTTATTTCTGAGGCAAAAATAAAACTGCCATCAGCACTTGACAAAAAAAGGAAATAAATACCCAAACAATTTAGCGTCAATAGTGTGTGTGTGGTTGTGGTTCTCTCTCTCATCCTCCAATTCAGGACTTGTCCTTCTCCTTCTGACTGCAGGTGTTTCTCGTCATATTTGCAGGCATATCGAGAGGAAGAGAGCAAATGGAGCTGTTGGGACATTTGAGGCAGTGGGCTGTGTGGATGCGAGAGGAGGAACACTCGTCATCATGTTACTCCCAGTGGGGAGGATGTCCAGACAGACTCAAGCTGAATAACAACCCACAATGAAATAGATCAACAAAGAAAAATTTATTTAGAGCATAAAGAGAAAAGAAAATGGAAATACATCTTTCCTATTTATCATTTTTACTGAATGCAACACTCAGCACTTAGACAAAAGTTGTACACGAAAATGCTTCAAGTTAACATCACCACCTGATCTTTTGTGATGACGTGATGAAACCTGCTTCCGGGCCCAAACTACCCTGCTTTTAATTAGGCTGTTGTGTTTTTAACATGTTTTAATGCTTTGTATCTTATTCTATTTAATCTCAACAAGCCCCTAAAACAGTCAGTGATCACTGTCGGTCTCTCTCGGTTTTTATTACCACTAATCATTTTAAAGCTTAGTTTTTACAATGTAACTACAGCCCAGCCCATGCAGCAGTATATTAATGACTAACCTGGTATTGCGGACGGACCATCTGAGTCGTTCTCCTGGCTGAAGTTTGGTCCTAACCATCAGGAACCCTCACGTTAACTTTTATTGAGTGGAAAAAGGTTAGCGTTCAGCCTCCATCTTCACTGTGTTTATATTATGCTAACATAGCTGTGTCGCTAGCGATCATGTAGCACATCATTATATACCAGCTAGCCCAACTTCAGTAACTTCACTGGCGTTCAGAAACGTCACTGCTGTTTTCTGTCTTCATTATGTCAGAAATTATAGCAGAGCCGTTCGTTTTAGTTCTTTTCAGAAACCCCACAGTCAGAACTTGGTATATCATGTTATATCATCCCAGTATCTGAAAGAGAAATCACTCCCATCTGACCACCCCCAGCTGTCTCTGACAGACCGGACAACACTGACAACAACACTGACCTGAAAAACAGAAATATGACATACATAAAAGCCTGATTAAAGAAATTAAACAGTACAGGTTAAAACTGTCAGACATGAGAAGACTCAGTGAATCCAAGAGGAGAAACTAATCATCTCATAAACATGATTAGGACAAGGACATTATTATTCCTTGATATGAATTCATCCATTCATTCTCTGCCACCTATCCTTTCGAGGGTCGCGGGAGGGCTGGAGCCTATTCCAGCTGTCTTAGGATGAGAGACAGGTTGCCAGTCTGTCGCAACACATTAACAACACATTGACACTCACACCTGTGGGAAGTTTAGAGATTCCAATTAACCTACCCACGCAAACACGGTAAGAACATGCAAACTCCACACAGAAAGACCCTGGCCTGATGGTGGAATTGAACTCAAGGCCTTCCTGCTGTGAGGCAACAGAGCTAACCACCGTGTTGCCCTAGACACAATCATTCATTTTTATTATTTCAGCAGCTCATGAACAAGCTGATAAACATTTTATGCTAGTTCCTCTTTTCAATAAGAGTTGCGTAACATAAATCTAATATTTTTTTTTAATACAAAGAGAAAAACTATCTCAAATATTCTCTACACATCACCTCTGTACCACAAACATGAAATTATATTACAAGTTTTAAAATTACATGAGACATTTTTTTTCTATTTGATGTCTTCATGAAGACAGCTCTCAAGTAAATATTGATATACACTAAAAGGGAGCTCTCTTTGTAGTCTATCGGATTTGAATATCAAAGTACAAGAGTGTGACTTTCCCCTGAATGAATGATCCACTGATGAAGGGATTTGTATGTTCCAGTTATGAAAGGCGTCATTATGAGTAAACAGGAAAAAGGGGCAGAAAACACTATGCTGCTAGCTGTTCACCAAGCCAGAACATATAAACATTCATCCATTATCTTAAACTGGGTGTGAGGCACAGTTAATCCGATACCAATATCATAAATTTGGACATCTGCCGATACTGATATGAATCCGCTATAGTCGATCCATTTAATAATCAATAAAACTGTTTTTCAATGTCTTGCTGCTTTTTAAAAAACAAAACACTGAGGCTATTCTATTATTCTTGTATGCGAAAATTGCACTGCACCCAAAAATATTTCACAGTTCAGCGATACTGATCTTTTTATTTAAAATTTTGGAAAGAACTCTTAATCTAAGTATACTGCTCCAACTGCTAAGGTTACGCCATGTCGCACGTTTTATGAGGTGCTTTTGGGATATTTAATGGATCGGATTACTTTTTTGTTTTTCTCTCAAATATCTGATCCAGTAATTTAATTCAGGATCAGACCGATACCGATACTTTATATCTGATCAGTTTATCCCTATCATTAATTAACTCATTCACTGCCAGCCATTTTCAAATCAGGTAACTCCCCACTGCCAGGGTTTTTGAGCATTTTTACTCATTTTTGAAGAGCCACAGAAAACTGTGTGTTATGATCATATAAACGCTGAACCTACCAAAATGAAGAACAGACTTTCTTCTTTCATCCAAAAAAAAAAAGCTTGTTTCTACCATTTTCCATTCTTTAGTAATCATCTGTAGAAGAGAGGTGGGTTCCACCAAAAATGCCTGTTTTGACCAAAAAAAGGGAGAAAACGAGCTTTTTGTGAAAAATACATTTCAAGCAGAAAAGTGCCTTTGACACTAATATTTCTTGCTTTGTGACACCTCTAACATATAAAATAGTTCTTCACTTCTATAAAACAGAAATAACACTGAGAAAGGTTATGTTTTATCAAAACAATTTATTTACAAATATATGAAAAAATAAAATTCACTGACAAGCTGCCCGAGGTTGTATTCTAGCCCCTCCCATTGAAAAACGTAATTGACGTCTATAGACGTCAATGGCAGTGAATGAGTTAATAAACTGGACAATAAATAAATAAGTTAATAAATACATAAATAATTTATTACATGTTTTAAATTAAACCAATGGACAAAAAGTCATTACTGAAATATTTATTTAATTAATTTCAATTTAAACGAATGAATGAAACATTCAATTAATTATTTACTAGCATATTTAATGAATTCATTTTGTCACCCCTGGCCCTCCATAATTTATGCTTAGTGAAATGATGCAGGACTGTTGGATGACCAGGATAAAGTCTCTGCTTTCAACATTTTAGTCATTTGAATACATTTGTGTATCGAGGCACGCTAGACTGAGTATCTAACTCTACTTCTGCTTTTGCTCATAAACAAATTCTGTGCTGTGGAAACAAATATCATGCTCTGTGAAATTCTAACTATGTTTGTGTAAGGCACACAGACTGTCAGGCAGTGCCATGGAGACTGAGATCTCTCCGGCCAGAAGTGAAGTGAAAGGCTCAACCTCCAGTGTTACATGTGATTTATAGAGCCTAAATCACTCTGTTCTTTGTGTGCTTTTGCTGGTGACTTTATTCTTTCTTGAAAAAATGAATGAAAATATAAATTTGATCAATATGTTTGATCAATATGTTAGCAGAGACAGAGATATTGTAGAATGTGTGGAATAATTGGGAGACTCTCCCAGTAAACATTGGCTTGGCATTATTTTCCATATCAATTATTGCATCCTTTTGTGTTTTGTGTAAGATATATGTCACAGCCATTTGGCAGTCCACTCAAGTCTAGCTGCCAACTGACTTGAGTGGACCTGACTAGTGGCAGTAGCTGTTTGGTAATGATTTGAGCCATTCTCTATGAAGGGGAGATAAAGGAGGCGGGCTGAAATTGGAGGCTGTCAGGGGGTTAGCCTGCTTCAAAGGAAAAATAAACCTAGTGTGTATGAGGGGGTTTTTTGTGAGTGAATGAGATCACACAGGACACACTGATCTCTGACTCTCTGACATTTAAGCTATAGGATTCAGTAAGAATGTGATCGTGTAGTAAGTAGAGTATGATTGACAAACAATTTTGATGAAAAAGTATTCTGTGTCGCTGGTTTAAAAGGCATTTTGCTAAAATTAATTTTCTTTGAGTCAGGAGAGTTTTCTCTACGCGTGACTCTCCAGTTTACTTCAGAACCAGCAACACACTCAGAGAAAAACTGGTTCATCCTAAAGACAAAACTCCTAAACACAAACTCAACAATTTAGTGTACGCTGTACAGTGTAGCGAGGAATGCCCAGACCTCTACATTGGAGAGACCAAACAGCTACTTCATAAACACATGGCACAGCATAAAAGAGCCACCTCCACGGGTCCATCTGCATCTAAAGGTCAAAGGTCACTCTTTCGAACATGCCAATGTTCACATTTTGGACAGAGAGGACAGATGGTTTGAAAGAGGAGTGAAAGAAGCCATCTATGTCCACTGTGAGCGACCATCTTTGAACAGAGGCAGGGGTTTACGACACCAACTCTCTGCCATCTATAATCCAGTTTTGAGTTCCCTTCCCAGACGCCTTAACGCCCACTCACATCCTGGGCCATCTGATCTCAGGAAATCACATGATAGGGTGGGGCTAGGATTCACAATGAGCTCACCCGAAATCTTGGCTGAGTGTGACCCACACCCATTTATAATCTTTTTTTTTTTTTTTTTTTGAACTCAAAAACTCTGCTTTAATGCAGGCTTGGAAGGAATACAAAACAATAAGAAACTAAACTGAGAAATCCAAGAATATAACTCACGAGAGAAAACACAGCACGAGAGGGGAACCAACGTTAACAACGCGACAACAAGAACGAACTTTTTTTTTTTTTTTTTGTGAAAAAAACCAAAAAAACCAAAAAAACCCCAAAACATTTATAATCTTAAAGCTGTTCTGCTTCACTGCATGTAGGAAGTGTCAGTCTTCTTACTCCTTCTTTCTTCTGGTCTACCCAAAGGTCTTCTCTAAATAAGTAAAATTCACTTCGTCGCCAATAGTTTTCAGATATGCTGTGCAGTCTAACAGAACATTTCCCACGTTATTACATCACACTCAGCACTCACAGTTGATACAAGCCCAAAGATCTATTTTGGGTTTCTGATCATTTCATTTGCAGCCTGGTCATCATCAGAGCAGACTTTTTTCAGTCTAGCAGGAGGGGCGACCGTGGCTCGGGGGGTTGGGAAGCTCATCTGTAACCGGAAGGTTGCCCGTTCAGGGTTTTAATAGTTTTGCAATTTTCATTATTTTTTATTTTTATTTAGTTTTGACTTCAGATTTTCAATTTTATATCAGTTTTAATTAGTTTTTACCATTTGTTTGCTAGTTTAGTTTAGTTTTTAATTTTTGAAAATCCTTAGTTTCAGTTTAGTTTTGATTAGTTTCAGTTATAGTTTTAGTCGTTTTTGCAATAATTAAGTGCAACAAAATCCCAGTTTCATCATACCAGTCATGCTCTTCTGCTTATCCGTGGGTATGTTGCTATTCCAGCTACCATACCCTGCACCCTGGACAGGTCGCCTGTCTGTCACAGGGCTAACAAGCAGAGACAGACAACTCACATTCCCACCTATGGGTTCTTTAAAAAAATAAAATAAAATTAGGGCAGATGAACAACCATTGATACCAGGCAACTATAAACGATATATCTTGGCCCCAATGAGACTACTAATTCTTGCAACACCGGGTGTTCATAATTTTTGTTCAAGTGAATTGCTAAACTTTTTGAAGGCAACTGACTCACACAGTTGTGTAGATATCCCAGTCTCAATAAACATCTTCTCTAACGCTTCCTCTCGCTTGTGATGTTCCTGCGAATTGACCAACCAGCAGCCATCAGGTCGCTGCTGGAAGCACTGCATTAATGTTTTTTGTGGAGTTGTCTCAGGATGCATCACGCTGCCTTGCCTGGGGTTAGCTTCTGTTTCTGGGGATGAGGGTTGAGTGTGCTCCCTTACCTTCTCAAGGTAAGCTAGGTTAGCCTTCTTGTGCGAGCTTTTCAAGTGCACTTTAAGGTTTGTGGGATTTTTTTCCCTTTAGGAATGTCCCGCATAATTTTTCTCTTTCCACTACAAGACACTTGCTTTATCTAAAACACAATCATATTCAAAGAAATCCCAACTTGGACTGTAGCGATTTCTCCTGACTGTAGCTGACAGGATTCATGTTTTTTGTTATTATTTGAAATGTGCAAAAAAAAAGAAGAAGGTTTGAATAAAAAATTACTTGTTTTTCAATACAGTTGTGTGGGTTTGAAATTGATCATGATCTGCTGCTTACTGGCTGCAAAAAAAATATCTGGCCCAGATAAAGTCCTCGGTTTGAAAATCTGTCCCAACTAACCTTTTAGTTGAATAGCCATGCCATAAGGGGTAAATAGTCATCAAAGGCACTATTTATTGCCAACTACAGGCTAACATATAATGCAAATGCAGATGTAGATCAATCAGCAGTACTCTGGATTCTGTGACTTTATCAAAAACTGTGTGGCAGACAGGATGTGGAACCAAATGCAGGACTCGGGAAACTGATATAAACTTAAGCATCTTTAATGATGAACTTCTACAAGATACAAAACCACCACAGATCAGGCACAGACAATTCAAAACAATAACTCTTCCAAAACAACCACAAAGGAGGAGAAACACAGTTATGCGAGAGCACGAAACAAAGGACAAGGAGAGACTGAGACAATAATACACAGCAGATAATGAGAGGAGAGGAAACAGGTCAGGACAGCTGAAACTAATCACAGAGGATGAGACAGGGGAAGTAGAACGAAAACCCAAAACACGAGTCACAACAGAACATCAGAATAAAAGAGGAAATAAAACACTGACACCAAGACTCAAAGATATGAAGTTGACAGAGACAGAAGACAAACATGAGACTGAAGGAACAGAATGGAGCACAAAAGGAGATCAACAAACCTAAAACCACGAGGACGTCATAAACCCACAAAACACAGAAAGAATCTGAAGATCTTTGAACAGAAGCTCAGAATTAAAGACATCAAATAATCTCAAAGACATTTGTATCATTTATAAAGAAAATAAAAAGGAAATAACAGGAAGTTAAATATCAACAACCCAGAAAACACAACCATAATCCAAAGTTCAGCAAAAACACAAACGTAGAGAAAATCTAAAGACAGTCAAAGACTCGGGAACCATGACAGACCTTTCTACCCAATGATGTGTCTTCATGTCCACATCACTTCCTCTTTTGTTAATTTATATTTTCCTTTTAATTTAGCAGTATTTACATTTCAGAGTATTTCAACAATCACTCTGCTTTTACAGTATTTTTTATCATTGTAGTGTTTTTGTCTGCATTTCATTCACCTGCAACAAACTATTCTGTGTCTTTAAATGTCCACTAGGTTGCATTGATCCACAGTAAACATGGAACATAACATTATACATTAAACTCTATCATTTCCTTGATGGCAGATTTTGAATTCACAGACATGCAAATCTTTGAAAAGCACAAATAAATATAATAGTATATACATATATATATATATATGTGAAATTTTAAATTAATTAATTTTAAATTAAAAAATGTCAGCATCAGTATTGTTGTGTTTACATCAGTAAAAACACTATATACATACACAATATATTTCTTTTACCAGGTTATGGAATTGAAGTGCATTCTTTATTTTATATGGACATATTAATATAAATCAGTAAAGATGTTTTATTGATTATCAGGGTTTCAGAGTGACTTGCAACCATAGTGACTGAGCCTGACATTTGTCAAGAGTTCAACAGTCTTTACATTTGTGGCTATTTATCCATCTGCTTGTCTAATAACTTTGTTATATATAAGCATCACTAACTAAGTTTAAGTTTAAAACTTACTGTTTAGAACAAATGAAATTATACGTCTCATTATTCCTGCGACTGAACCACTCGTGCTGTCCTCCTCTGTCCACGCCTGCAGACATGTCACACCCTTCAGTCTTCCCCTCTGTGGCCCACTTCTCATAGCAGACTACGTAGTCACTGACCCACAACCATAATCCCAGAGTGCATCTGTAGCTCAGTCCGATCCAAACATAGGGACTGTCAGCATCCTTGGCTGTTTCCTGGACCCATCCCTGCACCTCAGGGTTGGTGATAGAAACCAGCCCCTTGTAGTTGTTTTCACAGTAATTCAAGGCTTCTTCCCAGGTCTTGTTTTCTTTGATCAGGATCAATTTATCTGCTATAAAAACAAAATGTACAACAGACAACAATAACTACACAAACACATCATCAGTAATCTTCTCAGTAATGACAGCGGTATTTCATTTTGGAAAACAGAGAAAAACATTTGTACAAACTCACCATCATAACAGAAGAAGGGTTTTTCTTTGCCACATTCATCAGAGCTCCATTTTCCTGATCTGTTTAACAGAGTCATAGCACATTTCTTGTTCCTTTGTTCATCATTGAATAACTGCATATCCCAGTATCTGAAAGAGGAATTACTCCCATCTGACCACCTCCAGCTGTCTCTGAACAGACCGACCCATGCGGTAAACTTGAAGTCCTCATTCTTAATCAGGGTCTTCATTTTTTCTTCATCAACCTGATCGAGTCCACTGGCCAAGTCAGTGTGATGTGATCTGCAGTAGCTCTGAGCCTGTGTCCAGTTCATAAATGTTTCAATCAAATGGAATGTTTTATTGTCTTTCTTCATTCCTGTAAAACCAACAGAATAAAACACAATGACATCCTTCAATTATTTGTATCCTGAAACTTTTTTCTGAAATCACAATTATTTGATTTCTTTATGTTTTCAAATCACAATATTATAATATCATTTAAAATTATCTCCTCACCATCGTAGCAGATGAACCACTTTGTAAAAGCACATGAAACATCTGCCAGCTTTTTATCTCCATTATCGTATCTTTTCCTCCCACAGTTTCCAGGCTGCTCAGTACCAGTTCTTCCATTCAGATTCCAGCTGCTGTCATTATGAATGTATTCCACTCCTGGCAGAGACCAATGCCACGTCCTGTTTCCACCTGTGTTGTTCAGTCCAATCCAGGCTTCTCCTTGATTCTGTGCGGAGTTACGGAGTTATACATAAAAGTCTGAATGAAGAAATCAAACATTACAGGTTGAAACTGTCAAATAAATCAGTCAAACATATCGTTGAATTCCTTTCCAGGAGCTTCTTCAGTAAAATGATTATTATCCAGCTAACATGTCAAGAAGACAGACTGACTTATAAACAGCAAAGAAAAAAAAAGTGCTGATACAAGAAACTAATCATCCCATCATCATATCAAAATTAGATGATGGATAAAAGCTTTGCTTGATAAAGATGGATCTATATTCAGTGGATGTATTGGTAGAAATATTGCAAATCTTTAATGAATTATCATTAATCTGTAGATACTTTAGATTAAAAACAGTACATTTGGTGAAACAATCCACTTACCCATCAGAATAAGCAGATACAGACGCCACTGCATCTTTGATCTGACAGATGAAAGTGATGTTTTATTACTCAAGGAAACAAAGATTTGAACCAAACTTCTTCGATGGACCCTTTATGTCAGGAAAGAAAAAAATTGATTAATATATGATGATAGGAAATATCACAGGTAAACTTACATGTTATAATTTATTCTCTACAGTAAAGAGAGCTCTTTTTGTCCTGGTCAGGATTTGAATATTAAAATACGAGCGTGTGACTATTTTCGCTGAAAGAATGATTGAATTGAATTGAAAGGGGTCATTTACAAATACAATTCAAAGATGTTTATGAGCAATCAGGAAAACATGGCAAAAAAGCACTGCACTGCTAGCTGTCCAAGAAGCAAGAACATATAAGTAAGTAAGAAGGTAAAGTTTATTTATTTAAGTGCTTTTCACAGACAGGCAGTCACAAAGAGCTGTACACAAATATTAAAATAAACAATAGAATCAATAGACATTATACACAATGTAAAAGATCAAATGTAAATAATGTAAATAATGTAAAATACGTAGATCAACAAAAGGCATATAAACATGTCGTCCTTATTTGTGTTGCTCAATAACTTCATCCATCATCTTAAACTGGGTGTGAGGCACAGGGAGAACTTGATCTACTCAATAATGAGAATATATCACAGCTTCAGCTGCAGCTAGTAAGATATCTACTCATTTTTAATCCAAACTCCACATAAAAGTAACTTTTTACTCAGCAAACAAGTCTGTCTAGGTACAATAATACTTTATATACACTTGCTCTGGATGTTATCAGCCCCATAGAGATGACCCCCATGACATAATATGATGTTTATAACAATAACTTAAACTCTAGGTTTGACCACTTTCACTTACTCAGCTACAGCCGATCAACTAATTGAAGATTATTGAATTGTTTAATTATTGAATCAAAAACATAAACAGTGCTCATAATATATAATGTTACCATCCATCCTCTTAACCACTTGTCCAACTCAGCCTGGAGCTTATTCCAGCTGTTTGTGTGAGAGGCTGCTTATGTTTATTTCCATTTTATTATATATTTTATTATATAAAAAGTGTCTGTTTTCAAAACTTGAGTAATTTTAATATATTTGTGTATTGATGCAAATTAGATGAGATTCTAAGTCTACTTCTGCTTTTAGTTGTAAACACATCCTGTGCCGTGAGTGGGAAACAAATATCATGCTCAATGAAAAGGTGACTCTCATTGTGCATATAGACTTTGATACTGTCAGGTTATCACACTTCATATTTTATTTTTTACCTAATTTGTCTGAAAAACTGTGAATATTAGTTGAACTTCTGTTTTCTGTAAACACACACCAGGTGCAATCTGCTTTTGTTGAACTGCTATATAAAAGCACACACCAAGAGATGTGATGCTACATTACAGTATTTGCTGTTGTTGTTGTACAGTCCAATCCAGGCTTCTCCTTGATTCTGTGTGTAGTTTCAAAGTCTGATCATGTCTGTCCTGTCAAACACTCAAGTCTGTGTAATGTTCAGCACACATAAACAAGCAGCACTGACCTACAACTGAAGACATTGCTTTCAATAATTTTGCTAATTAAGGCAATCTGATTGTCAGCAATCTGATAAATCATGAACTCAATTCATCAAATGGGGCCATAAATGAGCCACAAGATTCATAAATAGTCTCAGTAGTCCAAATGTTTTCATGAAACCAGCTGAAATAGAGCTGATACGTTAAAAAAAAAGGAATAAAGTGGAACCCTGGTTAACATAGCCTGTTAGTAAAAACAGTCATAAGAAATACATTACAGGTGATAAATAGTCAATAAATAGATCATAATGGTTAAAAAATTCATTTAAAAACATCAGCAATGATATAATTCATGGTATAGGACTTCATTTGTTTAAAAACATGTTAAAAGGTTAAAAACTTGCTAATTCATGGTGTTTTTATGTTAATTCAGGTAAAATGGCTAAAATATGTGTTCAGAGTCTTATTGTGAAAGGGCACGCTGCAGCGTGACTCCTGTGACCAGCCACACCCAATCAGGTTGTTCACAGTGGTTCCCAAACCACTGTGTTATGTAGTGTGTGTGTCAACTGTCTTTACAAAATAACAAGCCGGCAATTTAAACTTATTATCAGGTCTGTGGTCTTTATTACACGCTACACTCATTACTACTCTAGTAGTCGAACCTAACTGGTCCTAGTTTACTGTAACAACTCCAGAAGTGTTGCAAAAGTAGAACTGGGGCCATGGAGCATGAACCACCAGTCAGAATAAATAGAAATAAACTCCACAGCATCTTTTATATCAGATATATTTGAGCTGACAGAGACAGTTTGGTAACAACCACAATCAAAACGATCAACACAGAAACATATTTATTTTAATCTATTTTTTTTCCCAAATTAGGCCCTGTTTTTATTTGATAAGGCATTTATAATAGAGGTAATATAAAATAACTGAAATACTTTAAAGTCTCTCCACACATTACAGTACATAAGCCGCCCAGCATAACATAGAAATAAAGAAAGGAGGAGGACAGAGGGAAAGAATAGAAAAGAGCTGCAGCTAAATGCTTGTAAATTAGTGCCAAATGCCAGTTTAATGTTCCTGTAATATTTCAGTTTTTCATACTTACACATGATGGTTAAATATAAAGATAATCCTTTGAAAAGTTCTTTTTTTGTTTTTTTCTTTTTTGTTAAAGCAGTGCAGACTCCCTTTGTGATTTGGTCTGATCCTGTGTTTTTGTGCTAATCATGAGTGAAACTTTATCCACAATCAGTCCTAAATTTTAGCTTTTTTAGTCGTCCATATTAGATGAGGGTAGTGGAAAAATATAAATATAAATGCTCAGTTGTACTAAAGAAATTACTCATGTAAAATATTTTAGTTTTTATATGTGGTCAAAGAATATAAATTCATTAATTTTAATGTTTGAATCATATTAAGACCAAAAAATAGAAACACTGTCAGAAATGCTGAGTAATGACATCATCTACACTCGATCTGTGCATATTACTTAAGAAAGTTTAAACTTACATCTGGTTAGTTCTCTCCTTGATGTCTCTCCTCAGTGTGTTCGTAAAGACTGCTGTCAAAAGCAGGTTGTATGCGACACTAACACAGAGATCTTGTTTGCCAAAGGTCAGGATTTGAATATTGAAATATTCCAGCAGAATGATCCAGTGTGTATATCAGATATGAAACAGGGATTTTATGTAATCATGTGGAAAACAGAAATATAACACTCACTGTTGAATATCGAACGAGCAAGAGCAGGAAGAGGAAAGAAAATGTATAACTACACATAAATCTTTCCCATTTATAGTTCAATGCTCCAGGTTAAATTCAATGTTCAGTGACACTGTTAGAGTTTTCTGTTAAATGATGAGACACGACGACACAAAGGAGGTAAGAACAGTAAATACTAAACTCAAAACTGAAAACGAAACACATAAAACTAAGTGTCTCTTACAGCACAGAAATGGCAGATTCAAAAATACAATATAGGACTGGTTCCCTATGAAATGCAGAGACGTCAAGGACATAAAATAAAATGATTGGCATTAAAAGAAGATCAAAACCCATGAAAATGTACACGTACATTCAATTCCATAAATTCAATTTTATTTATACATCTTATATTTTACTATGTACAAAGTATTTTTATAAAGAAATCTAAATTATGGAGACATAATTCAATACTCAGATATGATGTAATCTGCCTGTCGCCTCGACTCTAGCCTGCACACCCAAGTAGGAAGTGCAAGTGAGAAATAAGTGGAAACAAGTGGGAGAAAATGTGTGTATGGATAGATAATTTTTCTATTTTTTTATAAAATTGTTTCAATAAGTTTTATTTATTTTTTTCAAATGTCAGTTTTTATTTTTATTTTAGTTTTTTTTTTTTTCAATTCCAGGTTTTGATTATAGTTTTAGTTCAGTACAATAACCCTGACCATATCAGCCTCACAGTTAAACATGTTTCAGCACAGTCCCAAAAAGTCCTGTTCGATTTTCAGTCAGCTCCAACAATCTGACTGCTCTCTCCTGACCTCTCTCACAGCAGCAAATGTGTGTGAAGAACAGAGAATAAACTGTCTGTTGGCTTCTACATCAGCATTCATTAGACTTCCATTGTTTCCTTCTAAACCTTTAAAGACGCTGTGGTGGTCTGTAGTAGATATCTGTAAAATAACATTAGTGTTGTGTGTTATGTGTATTTGCTGTAGATAAAGTGTAAGAGTCAAATCTGTAGTCGCATTAGAAATGTAATACACGTTTACTCTGCTGTATACTTTACCTGTATAGCCACTAGATGGCACTGTTTGACTGTCATAGTCAATGTGAACACTGGAAACAGAACTTGAGAAGGAACATTTTCCCAATTCAAATTATTGTTGCTTGATCATGAATGATTGTGCTCTCTTTATTGTTTTATTGTCGTGACATCATCAGTGTGTAGCATCCACTTGTTGTGTTTAATGGAAATTAATTATTCAATGGATAGGCGTAACGGTAAGGCTTTTAGTAGTCATAGCCACATTAAGCTTTCTGAAACATGTATAGAAAAACAGTTCATTACTTGTCAAAACAGTCCTCTTTGGTGACCTCTGATGGCCCATAATATAAAGAGCAGCTTGAATATACAACTTAGATTGATATCAGGCTGATATGGTGCTTTGAACGTGTATTTTTTATTTATTTTTGGAGGGGGAGGGGGTTGTGTTATGTCTATTTTCATAATAAATCCTTTAGATGAATAAACCACCCTTGTTGAAACATGTGCCATTGTGTGTTCTCTACTATATTAACAATGTTGAACATGGACTTATAATAGTTTGGGAGATTGCTTGTGCCATGAAGCCCCTTCCTTCACGTGATTATGTAGTTAACCAGTGGACAGGTATGTTTATATATAATAAAATAACTTCTATAATTATACACATATATGTATTGATTATTTCTTATGTAGATTTCAGACCAGGGAGCAAAATTGCTGATGAAATGGTTTTATTCGGGAATAGGCAGAGCCTATTAGATGTCTCTAATTATCTTACACACAATTAGCTCGCTCCCTCTCGCACAAAATCACAAAAACACAGCACAAATCCCACCAATGATTCAATTTGTTATAAACCAATGGATCAGGTACTAAAGCAGTAGAGTGCTGAATAAAGCGTCGGACGTCGCTGATCACGTGACTCTGCTCAGACGACCCAAGCCCCTGCAAAGTGTTTCTGAAGCAGTGTGCTGATTGTTTATTTTTTTTCCACACATGAGCCGACAGACCATCACTACCTTTTACTTTATGAGTCATTTTTGGATTTTAAAATTCAGTCCAATGAAATAGAACGATTTTGTAAGACGTATATATATATAAGTGTATGTGTGTTTGTGTGACTGACAGCACAGGACACACTCATCTCTGAGTGTCTGAATTTTAAGGTGTATGATATAGTAAAAATGCGATTGTAAACTAGTATTAAATGAAGACATAAAATGAAAAAACCTTTGCCTTAATTAAAAGTGGGCAAATGGTTGTCACAGGGGCAGAAGGCCGGTACCAAAACTGAACCCAAATGCAGAAACCCAGAGCAGAGGTGGCGAGAAAGTTTTAACAATGTGTTTTATTGTACTAGCACAAGTCAATATTTGTCTGTAACTGAACACAACAAAGCTCAGAATGTAACAGGGGCTTGGCGTAGCATATTAACGTGGTCGTGGGGGCTGAGTGGGGAAAATTGGGCTTGGAAGAGTAACTGGAGCGTGGCTGGTTACGTTCTGTGATCACACTGAGGAGAGAGTTGAGCAGTGTTTGAATAGTGACAAAAAATGAGCCCTAGAGAAGGTGATCACAGATGTATTTGAAGCTTACTCGCAGGCAGAGTGAAAGATGCTTGGAGGGAGAGGCGGCGTGAGTCCAGGTGAGTTAGACAGTGTGAGTTGGCTGACTTGATTTCCGTAGGGAGTGTGATGGAAGAAGGGCAGGCAGGTGAGGCATGGAGAGATTTTCAGAGGAAAGGTAGATTACTCAAGGTCCAAGACATGAGCTTAATTTGGAGGTAAAAGTGGGACTTGGCAAACAGAACACTGAACATTAAAGCTGGCTACAAAAATAAAGTAGTTGACAAACTGGCCGAGGAGGAACGTCAGCATAGGCCTTAAATCTCTCCAGCCTGATTACCTCAAATCACCTCCAGGCAAGTGGAGCTATTGAAGATCTGACGGCCCTGCCCAGGGGCGGATACCAAGGTGACTGAGGAAGCTGGTGAAATTTTTCAGCTACTCACCAGGATCAAGACAATGGTTGGAGATGGAGAGGATCATAGGGCCTGGCTAGATAACATGGATTTTATGTAAACACAGAGATTGAATATCTAAAGATGAGTGGGCACTTGACAGAGGAGAAATGAGCAATTCATGTCTGGGATGTGAGGAGCCTTCTTACTCGTTCTTTGTCCTGCTCTACCCAAAGGTCTTCTGTAAATAAGTAAAATTCACTTTGTCATCAATAGTTTTCAGATAAACTGTGCAGTCTCACATTATTACACCTCATTCAGCACTCACAGTTAATACAAAACCACAGATTTATTTTGCTTTCCTGATCATTCCTCTGCACCCTGGTTATCATCAGAGCAGACTTTTTTCTGTCTAGCAGGTATTTAACATTTTACTTATTTTATACGCTGACTCACACAATTATTCAACAAATTACAGAAAACATTTATATTTATATACATTTATAAATGCACTATTTCATGCTGAAAGGCCTTAATAGTCATCAGTCACTCCTTGCAGCCACCTGCAGGCAAGTAATTAACGCAGCTATACATCGATCAGCAGTATACTGGATTCTGTGACTTTGTCAAAACCGTGTGTGGCAGACAGAATGTGGACCCAAATGCAGGACTCGGGAGACTGATATAAACTTAAGGATCTTTAATGATAAGTTTTCATAAGACAGAAAATCACCACAGATCAGCCACAAATAATCCAAAACAATAACTCTTCCAAAACAACCACAAAAGGACAAGCAGAGACTGAGACAATAATACACAGCAGATAATGAGGGGAGAGGAAACAGGTCAGGACAGCTGAAACTAATGACAGAGGATGAGACAGGGGAAGTAGAACTAAACACAAAACACGAGTCACAACAGAACATCAGAATAAAACAGGAAATAACAAAAGCTGAGACCAAGACTCAAAGATATGAAGTTGACAGAGACAGAAGACAAACATGAGACTGAAGAACAGAATGGAGCACAAAAGGAGATCAACAAACCTAAAACCACGAGGACGTCATAAACCCACAAAACACAGAAAGAATCTGAAGATCTTTGAACAGAAGCTCAGAATTAAAGACATCAAATAATCTCAAAGACATTTGTATCATTTATAAAGGAAATAAAAAGGAAATAACAGGAAGTTAAATATCAACAACCCAGAAAACACAACCATAATCCAAAGTTCAGCAAAAACACAAACGTAGAGAAAATCTAAAGACAGTCAAAGACTCGGGGACCATGATAGACCTTTCTACCCAATGATGTGTCTTCATGTCCACATCACTTCCTCTTTTGTTAATTTATATTTTCCTTTTAATTTAGCAGTATTTACATTTCAGAGTATTTCAATAATCACTCTACTTATTATCTACTTTATCGTTTTAGTATTTTTTATCTACATTTAATCAATCTGAAACAAACTATTCTGTGTTTTTAAATGTCCGCTAGGTTTCATTGATCCACAGGGAAAACTTAAATTTACAAAAACTACACAACTTGGAGACATTGTGTTCATAAAACGACTGAGTAAATATCTTTGCACATAAAAAAAACACAACAATATATTTCTTTTACCAGGTTATAAAGCTGAGTACATTCTTGATTTTAACTGGACATAGATTAAATGCAGGGATTACTTTGGCAACCCAGTAGCTGTAAGATTCAGGTTAACCCAGCAGCAAGTGAGTTTAAGTTTAAAACTTACTGTTTGGAACAAATAAAATTATACGTCTCATTATTCCTGTGACTGAACCACTCATGCTGTCCTCCTCTGTCCACGCCTGCAGACATGTCACACCCTTCAGTCTTCCCCTCTGTGGCCCACTTGTCATAGCAGACTACGTAGTCACTGACCCACAACCATAATCCCAGAGTGCATCTGTAGCTCAGTCCGATCCAAACATAGGGACTGTCAGCATCCTTGGCTGTTTCCTGGACCCATCCCTGCACCTCAGGGTTGGTGATAGAAACCAGCCCCTTGTAGTTGTTTTCACAGTAATTCAAGGCTTCTTCCCAGGTCTTGTTTTCTTTGATCAGGATCAATTTATCTGTAATAGTTAAAAAGAGAAGTTAAAGTTCAGTTTCAGTTATTTTCCTTTTATTTTCAATTTATTCCAAAATTAAAATTAGAAAAGTTAACTGCAGAAGAAAATTATAGATGACCAGGTTTACACTTATACATATCTTCCTGAGAATTTTCTAGAAAAGTCTTCTTTTCTAGAAAAACAATGAAACAACAACAAACAACAAGAAAAAATTCTAGAAAAACAATATTAGCCTTTTCTAGAAAAGGCTAACATTGTTATCTTTTTACAAAAAAACAGCTGAACATGAGAGGTTTTTGGACAAAGTGTGTGTTCTCCATTCTTTAAGCACCGTTTAAGCACCGGCACCATTTCAAAAGTACCGGTTTGGTACTGGTATCGGATAAAACCTAAATGATACCCATCCCTAGTAATGACAGCGGTATTTCATTTTGGAAAACAGAGAAAACGTTTGTACAAACTCACCATCATAACAGAAGAAGGGTTTTTCTTTGCCACATTCATCAGAGCTCCATTTTCCTGATCTGTTTAACAGAGTCATAGCACATTTCTTGTTGCTTTGTTCATCATTGAATAACTGCATATCCCAGTATCTGAAAGAGGAATCACTCCCATCTGACCACCTCCAGCTGTCTCTGAACAGACCGACCCATGCGCTAAACTGAGAGTGCTTAGCCGTAACCAGGGTCTTCATTTCTTCTCCATCTACCTGATTGAGTCCACTGGCCAAGTCAGTGTGATGTGATCTGCAGTAGCTCTGAGCCTGTGTCCAGTTCATAAATGTTTCAATCAAATGGAATGTTTTATTGTCTTTCTTCATTCCTGTGAAACCAACAGAATAAAACACAATGAAATCCTTCAATTATTTGTATCCTGAAACTTTTTTCTGAAATGACAATTATGTGATTACTTAATATCATGATACTATAATAACGTTTAGTAGTATTCACATCTCCTCACCATCGTAGCAGATGAACCACATAGTAATGTCACATGAAACATCTGCCAGCTTTTTATCTCCATTATCGTATCTTTTCCTCCCACAGTTCCCAGGCGGTTCTTTAACAGTATCAGTTCTTCCACTCTGATTCCAGCTGCTGTCATTATGAATGTATTCCACTCCTGGCAGAGACCAACGCCACGTCCTGTTTCCACCTGTGTTGTTGTTCAGTCCAATCCAGGCTTCTCCTTGATTCTGTGCGGAGTTACGGAGTCTGCTCATGTCTGTCATGTCAAACACTTTGGCCAGGTCTGTATATTTCTCTCTGCAGTATGTCTGTGCTTCAGACCAGCTCTTGTTTTCTTTAATAAAGTGGTACTCATACAGGCGGCATGTAAAGAGGCAACACTGACCTGAAATAATACAAAAATTAGATGATAGAAAAATCTTGGTCAGATAAACACTGATCTGTATTCAGTGAATATTCTGGTAAAATATTGCAAATGTTTAATAAATCAACATTAATCTGTGTTCATTTTAAATTAAAAACTGTATATTTGGTGAAACAATCCACTTACCCATCAGAATAAGCAGAAACAGACTCCACTGCATCTTTGATCTGACAGATGAAAGTGATATTTTATTGCTCATGAAACAAAGATTTAAACAGAACTTCTTTGATGCACACTTTATGTCAGGAAAGAAAAGATGGATCAAGACAAGATGGTAGGAAATATGAAATAAATGTGAACCATTATAAACCAGAATAGATAATAATACAGCAGCTCATGAACAGGCTGATTAAACCATTTATGTTACTCATCTTGAAATCTTGTCACGGTGTGTAGATGAGATCGACCCAAAAGCAGACATGGTGGAGACAGAACTAACTTCCCAAAAAATAAAGCGAGCCTTTACTGTGGCTGATGGCATGAGAAAAACTCTAGAGACACACTGGAACTGGGAAAACTAAGGGGACTAAGAACACTGTGTAAACTAAAGGACTATGGCACTCTGTGAAAAAACTATGAAAGTGCTATGAAACACAGTGAAACAATGAGGGAAAACTATGAAATCTGTGGTGAGGATAACAGACGATCTGACAAAGAACAGTAAGAGACAAAGGACTTAAATAAAAATGAGGTGATCAGGGGAGGTAGAGAAACACAAGAGGATTCAGCTGACTAGGATGAACATAATGCTGTACAGGAACTGTAAACCAAAACATAAAGACATGAAAACTGGACTTTCAAAATAAACAGGAAAACATGACAAGACGCAGGCGTGACACGAACTTGACAACATTAACCAGGCAGTCAAAAGACATGACCAATAACACTCAATAAACAACAACTTTAACACAGGAGAAGACGACACAAAGAAATTAAGAAACAAAGTACTAACAGCAACCTAGAAATTGAGCTAAACTGAAACTAGAACACAAATGAATAAAAAATGACCCAATACCATTTTTTTTCTTTTTTGAATACACAAATGTACATTACATCAAGGTTTTAAACTTACATGTGATAAATTCTTCCCTATTCGGTGTGTTTATGAGGACAGCTCTCAAGTAAATATTAAAATACACTCAAAGAGAGCTCTCTTTGTCCAGGTCAGGATTTGAATATTACATTTTAAAAAGTGCATCTGTTTCCTCTGACAGACTGACTCACAGATGGGGGGGATTTAAAAGGTGTCATTTACATGATGAGGAAACAGGAAAAAAGGTGCAGAAACCGCTGCACTGCTAACAGTCCAAGAAGCAAAAACATATAAACACGTCTTCCTTATTTATGCTGCTTAATAACTTCATCCATTATCTTAATCTGGGAGTGAGGCACAGGGAGAGCATGGACATTACATAAAATGAGTAGATAACATCCATCCTCTTAAACACTTCTCCAACTCAGACTTGCAGGCCAGCCTGGAGGATATTCCAGCTGCGTGTCTGTGTGAGGCTGATTACACTTATTTTATTATTATTATTCATATATTGTTTAAAAAAATGTAATGTTAAGGTGGGATATTGGACTATCAAATCAAAATGATCAATTAAAGTAGTCTTGTTTACACTGCACTTTTATATACATAAAAAACCTGAGTAATTTTAAATAATTTGTACATTGATGGAAATTAGACAGAGTTTGTAACTTTAATTTGCTTTTATAATACATTTTGTGCTGGAAATGGGAGATGAAGATCATGCTCTGAATGTGCAAGGCTTTAATGTGTGACTGTCAGCTCTCTACTTTCAGCACTCTCATTTCAAACTTGAGTATTTTATCAGGTTACTCTAAATGACTTCATGAATGTTAGCTCTGCTTCTGTTTTCCTTAAACAAACACCAGGTGTAATCTGCTTCTGTTAAACTGTTTCACATAAGCATAAACTAAGAGCGGTGAGGTGATGTAACATTACAGTTAAACGTTTGAAATGTTTTGTTTAGTTTTTTTTAGTTTTGGGTTTTTTGTTGTTTTTTTACATTGAACTGCAATTCCAGTATTAGATATTTTGTTCAGCACTGTAACACATGGAGGGGCGGGTTGCTACATTTCAAGATTTAAAACATTCTAAGTATTCCATTCGTCTTATCAAATCTGAATACCTCATATAAAAAAGTCTGCAAGTTCTGCAAAGAGCAGACAAGAAAAAACAGAGAAAACTGAGCTGAAGTGACCCACACCGCCGAGAAAATACACCAGTGACACAGGTATAACACAGATGTGATGACAAACATCACAGGACGAGCATGTCAGGCACAAAGACAGGTGCCTGACATGGTCTCAACTGTCAAGATCTTCAGCTCACAACTCTTCACCAGTATTCCCAGAGTGCGATGACTTATTACCCCAAGTGGAGGAGTTTAAGTATTTTGTTGATGAGTGAGGGCAGAGAGTGATCTATGAACAGATTGGTGCTGTGGCTGCAGTGATGTGGACACTGTACCAAAACATCGAGGTGAAAAGAGAGCTGGATTAGGTGGCTGGGGAGAGGCAAGTCTGCTCTTCTCTGCTTAGGCTGCTGGCCCCAGATAAACCAAAGATTATGACTCCAAACTTTCCTAACTACTTAAAAATAATAATTTGACGCCTGGCAGAGACCAGTGGCTTGTCATGTTTCTATCTGTTTGTCGTGAATTCCAGTCCAGGCTTCAACTTTATGCTGTGTGGAGTGTCATGTCTTCCATGTCAAACGTTTTGGCAAGGTCTGCAAATGTTCGTTTTCTCTGTTTTCATTTCATTTTTATTATTGTAGGGTCTTAACCTTACAATATAAAGGGCTGTGAGGAAATTGTTGTGATATATAAAAAAAAAAGATTTGTATTGAATTGACTTCTTGTCTTTAATAAAGTGGTACAGGTGAGACATGAAGAAGAAACACTGACCTAATGTTGCTGATAGGAGAAAGGATCTGATAAATCATACAATCAAACTGATCAGAACTGAGCGGCTTGAGCCACAGGGTTCATAAATAGTGTCAGTAGTCTAAATGGTTTCATGAAACCAGCTGAAATAAAGCTGATGAATAGAGAAAATCCCTTTGCCAGTTAGAATTAAAAGAAAGAAACTCTACAGCATCTTTTATGTCAGATATATTTGAGCTGACATAGAGACAGCAATATTCTTAATCTTAAAGCAGTAATATAAAAATAACTGAAATACTTTAAACTGACTCCACACTTTACAGTACACAAGTCACCCGGCGTAATGTAGAGGAATAAAAAAGGAGGACAGAGGGAAAGAATAAAGATGTGCAGCTAAATGCTTGTAAATTAGTGCCAAATGCCAGGTCATTCAAAAACACAAGTTCATGTCCACTTAATACACTTGTATGCGTCTTATATTGTGTGATATATTTCAGTGATTTTTAAGTTTTTCAAGAAGAAATTTTGTTTGGTTAAAGCAGTGCAGACTCATTTTGTGATTTGGTCTGATCCTGTGTTTTTGTGCTAATCATGAGTGAAACTTTATCCACAATCAGTCCCAAATTTTAGCTCTTGTCTTCTGGACAGCTTCCATACTAGATGAGTGTCGTGGACAAATGTGCTCTGCTGCACTAAAAAATTACTCATGTAAAATATTTTAGTTTTTATATTTGGTCGCAAAATTTAAAAACCAGAAAAATAGAAACACTGTCAGAAATACTCAGTAACGACATCATCTACACTCGACCTGTGCATATGCACATAGATTAAATGACTTAAAAAACTTTAAACTTACATCTGGTTAGTTCTCTCCTTGATGTCTTTCCTCAGTGTGTTCGTAAAGACTGCTGTCAAAAGAAGGTTGTATGTGACACTAACACAGAGATCTTGTTTGCCAAAGGTCAACATTTGAATATTAACATATTCCACCAGAATGATCCAGTCTATATTTCTAGGATGAAATGGGGATTTTATGTAATGCTGTGGAAACAGAAATATAACACTGCACTGTTGAACATTGAATGAGCAAGAGCAGGAAAAAAAAAAAAAAAAAAAAAAAAAAAAAAAGTAAAACTATAAATAAATCTTTCCCATTTATGGTTGCAAAATGTTCCAGGTTAATTTCATCATACAATATTCAGTGACTGTTAGTTTTCTGTTAATTGCTGAGACACGGGGACACAATGAAGGTAAGAGTAAATATTAAACATGACTGAACTGAAAACAAAACAGATAAAACTAACTCTCCCTTAGAGCACAGAAATCATAGATTCAACAATGAAATATAGCAATGATCCACAATGAAATGCAGAGACATCAAGGACAGGTCACATAAATTCCCCAATTTCATCAACTACATCAGGTTTAGAAAGTTCTCTGCTTTATGGTTTCCACAGGGTTCAGTGCTAGGACCAACTCTGTTTACATTATACATGCTTCCCTTAGGCAGCATCATAAGAAATATCCTGTCTCAGAGTGACGCTGAAAAACTAGTTCATGCATTTATTACTTCCAGGCTGGACGACTGTAATTCATTATTATCAAGAAGTCCTAAAAACTCCCCGAAAAGCCTTCAGCTAATCCAAAATGCTGCAGCAAGAGTCCTGACAGGGACTAGAAAGAGAGAGCAGATTTCTCCTGTTTTGGCTTCCCTTCATTGGCTCCCTGTTAAATCCAGAATTGAATTCAAAATCCTGCTCCTCACATACAAGGTCTTAAATAATCAGGCCCCATCTTATCTTAATGACCTTGTTGTCAAGGGTCGCTGTGTGGCAGGCAGGATGAGGACCCAAATGCAAAAACTCATAGACACGGGGATGAACTCGAGAAACACAGCTTTAATGCTGGCACGGCAGAATACAGGAAATACAGAACTAACTGGGAAAAAGTAAACTAACACTCGCAGGAAGACACAGGAAGATCCACACAACATGAGGGAGAACGCGACACAGAACTGAGGGAGACGCAGACATAAATACACAGAGGGTTAACGAGGGAAGTGGGAGCACACGGGGAACACAGGTGACACTGATAATAATCACGAGACATGGCAGGAGTGAACACAACACTGACGGGAGAGGTGAAACAGGAAGTACAGAGGTTCAGACAGGAGGAGAGAGAGCACGAGTAGAACACCAACATAACGGGCAGGGGAGACACGGAATAAACACGAAAGGGGACGAGGGCTCATGAATACACAGAGGGGCACACGGGGGGTAAAAGTCATGAAGGGAAAGCACTCAGGGAACAACACAACAGGGCAACTCAGGAAACAGAGCCTAAACAGGGAACTGAATACAAAGACACATGAGAACTAAGAATACTGGGCCAACATGGCCCAGGATCATGACAGTACCCCCCCCTCAAGGGCTGGCCCCCGACAGCCCAAACCCAGGAACCAAAACAGAAAACACCCCACCCAGGGCGGGAGGCGGGGGACCAGGACGGAGGGACCAAAACAGGAAACAAAACCCCCAACAGAAAACACAGGAGCACAAGACACCAGTTCATAACAAACGTCAGGAGGCCGACCCAGGGCCCACAGGCACAAAAGTTCATGGGTCACACGGTCGGGGGGCCGACCAGACGGGCGGCACAGGAGACAGAGCTGGTCCGGAGGCCGGCCGCGTGGAAGACGGCGGCAGCAGCAGAGCATCGGGCGTACTGGTTGAGGCTTGGCAGGCACAGGACCAGACGAGGCAGGACCAGACGAGGCAGGACCAGACGGCGGCAGGACCAGACGGCGGCAGGACCAGACGGCGGCATGGCAGCCACAGGCGAGGGAGCCGGACCAGGCGAAGGCGATGCGGGAGCCGGACCAGACGGTGGCGTGGCAGCCACAGGCGAGGGAGCCGGACCGGGCAACGGCTGAACGGGCCCCTCGGACCCTCCAGCGGAGACGAGGTGGTGCTGGCCGGGCTGACCTGAGCCGCCAGCGGAGACGAGGAGCGGCTGGAGAGGTTCCCCTGAACCCCCAGCGGAGACGAGGAGGTGCTGGCCGGGCTGGGCAGAGCCGCCAGCGGAGACGAGGAGCTGCTGGAGGGGTCCTCCTGAACCCCCAGCGGAGACGAGGAGCTGCTGGAGAGGTTCTCCTGAACCCCCAGCGGAGACGAGGAGCTGCTGGCCGGGCTGAGCAGAGCCGCCAGCGGAGACGAGGAGCGGCTGGAGAGGTCCTCCTGAACCCCCAGCGGAGACAGATACAGAGCCAGCAGGTGCAGAGACTTCTGGCTGAGGGGACGCCAACTGTAGCTGCACAGGGCACGCAGTCGGCTTAGGATGCAACGGCTGGGGCTGTGCAGGGCAAACAGTCTGTCCAACGTTTGTCAGCACCACGCAGTCCTCAGCTGGCGGAGAAAGCTCACATAGGCTTCCAGCTGAGGTTGGCAGTGTCTGAGCGGGTTGCTGTGCTATGAACTGAGCTGGTGACAGAGGTAATGACAGAGCTAATAGTGACTGAGCCGTTAACCAAACAGGCAATGGAGTAAGACACTGAGGTGGTAACAGAGCGGATGACTGAGTGGGTAATGGAGCCGCTAACTGTGCTAAAGACTGAACTGGTGACAAAACAGGAAACTGTGCTAATAACTGAGCTACTGACTGAGTTATGGACAGAAATGCCAGTTGAAGTGGTAGTTGCGCTTGTGGTTGAGCAGGTGTCTGACTCTTAGCTGCTCTCCTCCGGGGAACAGGAATGGTGCTGGGCCTGGCCGAACACCAGCCATCCCCACCCGAGGAACAGATACGGGTGCAGGGACGAGCTGGGCTCTGGCTGCCTTTACCCTGGGGGCCGGTGTAGGTGCAGGAGCTAGCTGGACCTCTGTCGCTCCCACCCGAGGAACTGAGACGGGTGCAGGAGTCGGCAGGGTCACGGCTGACCTCACCCGGGGAACCGGAACAGGAGCAGGCAAAGGCTGGGTGTCCATCAACCCCACCCGAGGAGCAGGTACGGGTGCCGGGATGAACAGCGCCTCTGCCAGGCTGGGGACAGAAGCAGGGACCAGCTGGACCTCAGCCACCCTCTCCCGAGGAACTGGTACGGGAGCAAGGGAAAGCTGGGCCCGCGCTGCCCTGGTTACAGGAACTGGAGGCGGAGTGTGAAGCACAGGAACAGAAACAGACACAGGGAAAATCGAGTTAGTGGAGCTAGAAGCAGTGTTAGCGAACAGAGATTCATGGCGAGTCACTCCTGGCAACTCTGTAGGCCTTAAGCTGTCGATGTTAGGAGTAGCAGTCTCTAAAACAGTCATAGCACAGGAAGATCCAGGTTTAGCAGAGTCAGAGTCAGTAATACCGAGCACAAAGGGATCCGTTGCGGACACAGGAGCATTCACACAGACGGTTTCTAAAGATACAGGTTGGAGAGCAGCATAGTCTAGGAGTGGAGACACACCACTCACAGTCTCACACTCAGCAGGTACAGAGACCGCAGAACTGTTAACTTCACAGTGCTGTTCACAAGTATGCGGCTCAAAAACGGTCTTTTGCTTCTCTACGGTCTGTGAGTTAAATGCAGCTGACCTGGGAGGAGCACAGGAAACATAGTCGCTCTCAAACACGGGCGTGAGGGTAGGCACTGCAGGACCAGAATTAACACACCCGGACTTTCCAGACACGGAGTTATTGGCCCCAGGGATGATGCGTACGGGGCTTACAGTGCCAGGATTCTTTAGTCCAGCATGAACAGCAGTCTCTAGAGGGGTGATGAACACAGTCTCGTGCGTAACAGATGCGGAGGCGAACGTAGAAACAGTATGAGGTCTAGAAACCCAGATAGCAAGGAAACATTGAAACAATGTTGAGTCAATATCAGGCTGTGTCATTGAATCAACGTTGAAGTGTGACGTTGACCTAACGTCACTCTTGCACCTTTTAACGTTGAAACAACGTCAGGTTTTGATGTTGAATCAATGTTGAAACCTGACGTTGATTCAACGTTATATTTTCTAATACTGCTGACATTGAAACAATGTCAGATTCTGATATTGAAACACTGTTGAGCTATGGTGTTGATTTTCCACCTCTTTCGCATATTTGCTTTTTATTAAAACAACAGTTAAATCATGACTGGAAATCTACCTTTTATAGGTATTTTAACCAATACTAAACTACTGCATGTTTCCATCAATACTTCAACCACCTAAACACATAATTGTACTTATTCCTTAAATTGGACACCCTTTATAAAAAAAAAAAAAAACAAAAAACCCAAATGTCTCACAATGTATCATGTCAATATTAATATCCTAAAATAAGAAAGCATTGCATGTGATGTAACAGAGAAAAAAACAAACAAAAAAAGGTCAATAGGCATGTTTCGTTTGCTAAATACTTTATTAAAAGACAGTTTCCTATTTACGTTTATATGATTCACAGAAGTTTGTAATTTTTTGCATGATGTGCGTCCTGCACCACCCAAATGATCTGGGGCGTATCGGAGCCATTTCTGCACTGCTTGTGCAAAGACAAACTCGGACATAGAGTTTGCCCCTAACTGCTGCGTCAGGCTCCAATCAAGGCAAAGCGTCTCACCTATAGACACATTTTAAGAGATGGAACTAGCGTGTCTCATGTCTTAAATGTGTATGCAAGTGCTTGTGTGTTTAACCAACAGGCCGTTGTTATGTATTTAAATCACATCTGACAGCTATTACACTTTATAGTTACAAAGTGTACATAACCTTTATATACTTACCATTGCCTTATTTGCCTCTTGTGATTGAGGAGCTGCCTCTGCATTGTTTAGCTCCTCAATGTTGTGCAAGGGCAAATCCAGAGGCAGTACCCCAGCATCTACCGATTCATTGCAGCCGGTATTGCGGATGGCTCTGACCTCCTCACGGAGTTCGTTAACAGCTCTCGTCAGGTCTGACAGAAAAAGATAAAAAAATTTTAAGTATTTAAGAATACAGACAACTTATCAAAAGTTTCCTTGTGTCACACACAGATATGTACAAAGACACTAGACAGTATTTTATTACCTGGTATTTTCACTCGAGGGGCCTGGGGAAACCATTTCTTTGTGGGCTGCTCATCCTCTGAGTCACTATATGTGTACAGGGGATTTGGTCTAAAGAAAAAAAGTTGAAAACGGTCATAAGTAATTACAAATGTGCTTTTGGAATATTTTTTCCTAAAGTTACAGTTTGATTTATAACAACACACACAGGAAACGGAGATGTGCAAGAAGGTACAGTATACAAAGAATTTTTGAAGTGCACAAGTGTACACGGCTTTGCATTTATAAAAAGTTTACAAGCTTCCACTTTTTGGACTATATTATGTGGTGATATAGCAGTATGCAAGCACCACAGATGTATAAAAGACAAGATCATAAATTCTTAGCAATCAAAGATATGTTTGTGAAATAAAAAAAGTTTTACTTGTGCTTTCTTTTATGACTGGTCTGAGTTTCAGCTTCGGACTGAAGGTCAGACATATCACAGTGTTCACTTAGATATTTCTGAAGACTGCGTTCTGCTTCGTGAAATGTGTCTGGAAGTACAAACACAATGTATGGCCAGACATAAATTAGGACACGAAAAACTTGTTATTGTTACATTTATACAACACCAATCCAGATGATACCCACCATGGCTTATTAGAAGTCGGACTGGTGCATAGGTGAGCCATGTTGCACCAGGATGAACTCTCCTCTTTACTGCGTCGTGGATCCTGAATGTGTCTCACGGAGGATATGGAGGCCATGACAATTTCTCCCCATTTATCCATGATCTAGGGACTATTTCTGTACCACCAGTGCTAAACTGCACAATGCACCAGTCTTTCATTTTTATCTTTTTTTTAATTTGGAGTCCTTTTTTGCCCTGTCTAGGATAAACAGGAAACAGATAATTACAATATATTTCATAGTCACTACAAAACTTGATCTATTGATTGAACTAAATAATAAATAATAGCTTAAAATGTATATAGGCAACAATTACAAGCAAACCCGTATATGTAAGCATTTAAACACTGAAGATAATAAAATTAACAGTATTTTGTCTAAGTCTGCCATTGTAGGAATTCATGGCACCGAGACAAAAACTTGGCGCACAGTGTGGCGTCAAAATAGGCGCACACCTTTGACGCTGCGTTTTCTCCGTCTTCCTCGTCCACACGTAAATGCTAAACGCAGTTTACGTGTGGACAAAAGGTGCAAACGCAAGGTAGGTGAGCGTGCAACGTAAAGTTTGAATTGAGTGCGAATCGAAGCGGGTGCTCTCCAATCATTAAAAGTAACAAAGTCATTGAACACATTTATACAGTTACCTTTACGTTTATCAATCATATATCACAGATTTACAATTTTTTGTAGTACCATGCTAAAAAGCAACTACAGAGCGAAAGTCCGGGTCAAGCGCCGAGGTGACGGCAAGAACAAAGGAACCCTCGAAGCGTTAAAGCTAGCTTTGTAAGGGAATATAACGGAAAAGTATGAAACGAAAATGTTTTCTTTGTTGATAGACTTTGTTTGCAGTGCAATTTATTTGTTGCCGGATTGTAAGATGAAAGTAGACACAATTTCGGGCTCCCACATTTTATCCGAAACTTTACATTAACAAGTTTTTTTTTTTTTTTTTTTTACTGTTATCCAAATGCAACCGTGGAAATAACGAATAGAACAAAAGTCATTCATTCTTACCTTATACTAATCGTGGTGCAGGCCAGTGCAGTGCATGAACTGATGCCTTCTCCGGTCAATTCCGCTGAGAGTAAATCTAATGTCCCGCTCTACTGTACAAGACAATGGTTACCTGGAGGGACGTACCAATGTGATAGGGGTGCTGCGGAATAGTCCAAGTGGTAGCAGCTTTAATTTCCCGCTCAACCATAAATCGATGGTTTTTCAACGTGATTGTTGTCACCTTGTCAACTATAAATAGATCAACAATCAACGATGACAGAACAACAGTGAATCAATGTTATTTCAATGTCAGTGTAAGGTTTCATCAGTATTTCAATGTTGTTTCAACATTGGTTTTGTGTTGACATTTCAATCCTGACGATTCTGATGGTTCAGATGGAAAATCAACATCTGTTCAATGTCTCCTTGCTATCTGGGAACACACTCATATCCAAACTTCTTGTTTTTCTTTGGTGAGTTACGGACGTGAAAAACAGCGGACTCAGGAAACGAATACTGTCCGAGACGGTCGGACTCGGAACTCGCATGGAAAAAACAGTCAGATTCACTCACCACCGGAGCTCGCTCAGTAGCTTTAGCGTGGCGACGGCGTGAGCGTCGTGTTTCTCCGGGGACTGTGCCGTGAGTTCCCGAGGCAGTGGGTGCAGGCACTTCGGTGATGTCGGCTGGCTGAGCCGATGACGAACCAGGCTGCGCCGGAGAGACGGGGAGCTTGTGCAGCTCCGAGCGTGGAAGTCCCAGGAAGAGCGCAAAGGACTGCAGCGGAGATAGGCTGCTTGGAGGCACAAGATCTCTCCTCGGCCGCCGAATAACCCTCTTCTTTGCGCGGGACGTGGGCGGTGACTGGAGAGGCGAACCAGAAGTCGAAAAGGCCGGAGGAGTTGTGGCAGGTGATAGGCTGACTCCTCCAACTCTTCTTACCGTGGGACGGTGTGGGGAAAAAGCAGCAGCGTTTGCAGTTTGGAGGCTGCGCGGCCCACCTAGAGCCAATCGAGTCCCATAGAAGGCAGACTCGCGCTCCCGGGCATGCCGAGCCTCCTGCCTTCTCCTCTCGTTAGGGAAGGCGGGGTCTGCTCGCTGCCGGTTCCGTAGGGAGTTTGCTGGGTCCATTACTGGTCGCGTTCTTCTGTCAAGGGTCGCTGTGTGGCAGGCAGGATGAGGACCCAAATGCAAAAACTCATAGACACGGGGATGAGCTCGAGAAACACAGCTTTAATGCTGGCACGGCAGAATACAGGAAATACAGAACTAACTGGGAAAAAGTAAACTAACACTCGCAGGAAGACACAGGAAGATCCACACAACATGAGGGAGAACGCGACACAGAACTGAGGGAGACGCAGACATAAATACACAGAGGGTTAACGAGGGAAGTGGGAGCACACGGGGAACACAGGTGACACTGATAATAATCACGAGACATGGCAGGAGTGAACACAACACTGACGGGAGAGGTGAAACAGGAAGTACAGAGGTTCAGACAGGAGGAGAGAGAGCACGAGTAGAACACCAACATAACGGGCAGGGGAGACACGGAATAAACACGAAAGGGGACGAGGGCTCATGAATACACAGAGGGGCACACAGGGGGTAAAAGCCATGAAGGGAAAGCACTCAGGGAACAACACAACAGGGCAACTCAGGAAACAGAGCCTAAACAGGGAACTGAATACAAAGACACATGAGAACTAAGAATACTGGGCCAACATGGCCCAGGATCATGACACTTGTAGTACCATATCACCCTATTAGAGCACTTCACGTTCTGCTTTTAAGATTAGGCTTAAAACTTTCCTTTTAGGTAAAGCATATAGTTAGGGCTGGACCAGGTGACCCTGAATCCTCCCTTAGTTATGCTGCAATAGACGTAGGCTGCCAGGGATTCCCATGATGCATTGAGTTTTTTCTTTCCAGTCACCTTTCTCACTCACTATGTGTTAATGGATGATCTGATATCGTCGTGTTGGTGTTGTTCCCAGATCATCATGAAAATGTTGTTCCAGGTTCAACATTGCAAGTGACCAATCACATTGTTTGGTCAGGGGGGACGACCGGCACTCTGAGTTGTGAGTAGTGTGCTGTTCAGAAGAGCAGTGCCACTGTGTGACTGCACATAACAGTGCATGGCACACGGGAGCACTGACTATGTGTCAGTACCACAGGCAATGAATCTGGAAGCTTAAATTAAGAAGAAAGAACAAAAGTTAGAACTGGAATATCATGTTCATGGAAGAGGACAGGAGTATAGAACAGGCTTACTCTCTCCCTATTAAAACAAACTTAACCATCCTTGATAACTGTAATACCTTAGATTGTGTATATTTGCAGTATTAACTTAAATTTTTTTGTGATCACCCAAACACACATTGATTAAACTATCAGACCAGTCAAATTAGGTGTGATAAAGCACGGAGACATGGAGAACATTCAAGTTGATTTGCCTTTAGGAATGAACTTAAGAAAACATATAATGTAGATAATTAAGATCAAATGAAGCACATAGAATAGTAACGTAATGTAACACCCGTCCCACGTTCTAATGAGAGGGGCCCTGGGTTCCTGTTGTTACTTTTCTACTGATTTTTAATGCTTATGGTATAAAATATGCAATAAAACTACACTATATGGAAATAAATCACACACAAGCAGGTCAATTATAAAGTTAACTCCACTTTAGTGAATGATTAATTAACAACACAAAAGAAAATAAGTAAAATAGATAAAGTTTGTTAAACAATGGTAAGGTATCTACTTCAACAGAAACAAAATAATCAAATAATATTGTGGGCCCACACGCACTCTCACCAACACACACACACCTCAAGTGCTACAGTCTGTCTGCTAGCAAACCCCTCGTTGCAGGCCTGAGTCATGGCTCGGGTGCGTTGGGACCTAAAACAATATGGTCGCTTCACTTGTTGCCAAGCAGTAAAATAAAAAGCACATGCAAATAACAGTACTCCCACCTCCAGGCAGTTCAAGGGGATAGCGGGGAAACTGGATCAAAGCTACCAGCCGGCCGCGGCAGCAGCACTCACAGTCACCTTCTCCACGTGCTCCCACGTGAACACATAACTCCAGCACACCAGCAGAAGGGACATCTCTGACACGCCAGCAGGACGTCTGTCTCCTCCTACTGAATCACACAACCCCGCTAAATGCCAATTCACATGCGATAACATTCAATCTTAGCATTAGCTTAATAAATAAAAACAGAGCAGAACAAGAGCTTAGTGAATATGCTAGGCTACGCTAGCGGCTATGTTAGCAGCTGTGCAGTGGTACTCATACAGGCGGCATGTAAAGAAGCAACACTGACCTAAAATAATACAAAAATTAGATGATAGAAAAATCTTGGTCAGATAAACAATGATCTGTATTCAGTATATATTCTGGAAAAAATACTGCAAAAGTTTAATGAATCAGCATTGATCTGTGTTCATTTTAAATTTTAAACAGTATATTTGGTAAAACAATCCACTTACCCATCAGAATAAGCAGATACAGACTCCATCTTTGATCTGACAGATGAAAGTGATATTTTATTGCGCAAGGAAACAAAGATTTGAACAGAACTTCTTCGATTCACTTTATGCCAAGAAAGAAAGACAAGATGGTAGGGAATATGAAATATATGTGAACCATTATAAACCAGAATCGACGTTAATGTTTTTTTTAATAATTCAGCAGCTCATGAACAAGCTGATTGAACCATTAATGTTACTTATCTTGAAATCTCTTGGTACTTTGATTAATATTAGTAATAATTATGTATAATATGTTTTTTTTTCTTTTTTGAATACACAAATGTGCATTACACATCACCTCTGTACCACAAATATGTAATAATATTAAATGTTTTAAACTTACATGTGATAAATTATTCTCTATTCGATGTGTTCATGAGGACAGCTCTCAAGTAAATATTAAAATACACTCAAAGAGAGCTCTCTTTGTCCAGGTCAGGATTTGAATATAAAATTTTAAAAAGTGCATCTGTTTCCTCTGACAGACTGACTCACAGATGGGGGAGGAATTTTATACAAGACTCATAAAAGGTGTCATTTACATGATGAGGAAACAGGAAAAAAGGTGCAGAAACCGCTGCACTGCTAACAGTCCAAGAAGCAAAAACATATAAACACGTCTTCCTTATTTATGCTGCTTAATAACTTCATCCATTATCTTAATCTGGGAGTGAGGCACAGGGAGAGCATGAACATTACATAAAATGAGTAGATAACATCCATCCTCTTAAAAACTTATCCAACTCAGACTTGCAGGCCAGCCTGGAGGATATTCCAGCTGTGTGTGTGTGTGAGGCTGCTTGCATTTATTTTATTATTATTCATATAGTATTTTATCAGGTTACTCTAAATGACTTCATGAATATTAGCTCTGCTTCTGCTTTCCTTAAACAAACACCAGGTGTAATCTGCTTCTGTTAAACTGTTTCACATAAGCATAAACTAAGAGTGGTGAGGTGATGTAACATTACAGTTAAACGTTTGAAATTTTTTGTTATATTTTGTTTAGTTTCTTTTTCTTTTTTTCTTTTTTTTTTACATTGAGCTGCACTTTAAGTATTAGGTATTTTTTCTGCACTGTAACACTTGAAATGTAGAGACATCAAGGACAGATAAACAGTCTAAAATAAATCAATAAACATGAAAAGAAGACCAAACCCATGAAAATGTCCATGAAAATGCATTTTTATAAAGTAATCTAAATTATGGAGACAACAGGATGCAGCTTGCCAGCATCAGTATTCAGATATGCTGCACTCTGTCTCTCACCCCACATCATGTGGGATCAGCTGCAGCTTCAGTACTAAGTCCTCAATCTCACCTATGGTGGTTTTAAGCTTTGCCATCTAATTGTACAAAGAAACTTTCAAGATCCTAACCTTCCTTGAAGTCAGGTATTTTTGGTTCACCTACATGAAGGTTTTCTGCTCTCTGTACCAGAGCAGTTTGTACAACATGCAGCTGAGGCTGTGCATGGAGTGGTTGAGATGGAGAAGCGATTCTATGAGGTAGCTGCAAAGCTGATAGCTGAGTCTCAGTCTCTTGCTTTGGGAAAGCTGCTGTTGTAGAAACGTCCCTCTGGACAGAAGGCTGATGAAGTTCAGAATATACATCATGTTGCAACTTTGGTTTACTATCGCTAGTGTTAAGGTTCAAATATTGAGGAAGGAGAGTACAAACAACCATGGTCCAGAACTTGGTCAAACAATTGACTTTAATGAAATACACGCGTGGGGGGACCAGCTCAGTTCGCCGACAGGGCTGATCTCCGACTTAATCAAAGCATAAACAGATATTTTATACCATCAGGGCTTGAATTTAATGACGCCCCCTCAACGTCAGATCCATTTCATACATGGGTCAGATCAAAACCACAATGACTTTTAACACAGTTACAAAGAACATTGTCTCCGTCTCCACGCCAGGTGCTTCCTTTCCCTTCTGACTTCCACTTCTCGTCTAGAACACCAGACACACATCCTGCAAGAAACTATTCCTCTTTTTGCAGGGAACCACCCCCCACACTGAAAAAAAATTGGAGTGACATTTACTTAAAAAAAGCTAGGCAACTTTTTCCACACAGAAAGTGCTTGTAATCTTTACTCGGGCTATTTCTAAGTAATTAATAATTATAATATATAATAATAAGTAATAATTGTGGAGGTGGGGGTGTGCTACCACAGAAACCAAAAAAGCTCGGGCCAGCAGCATGTGTCCAAATTTCAATCAAAATCGTTCGATTTCATCATAAACAATCTGAAAACAAAGCTTTAAGTGTAAAATAACAAACTTGTCCTTTAAATAAGAGTGATACATTCTCAGTGTGTATGACCTCATCTTTTCCATTAGATTATGTAATTAAAATAATTAAAAATTTTACCTTATTCAGTGAGTCCAACATTGGTTTTATTTTGGTCCCTGCAGTCCCGCCCTTCCTTCGAAATATCTCCAGGAGTTTGGTGGTGTGCCCGTCCAATCTGGACAAAAACGTTCGCTCCAGATGAATTGTGGTTATTCGCTTAAACTCCTCTTTGATCTGAAATGAGAGATAAAACACAAAATCATGTCAAAGATGACTCATGAGATCTCACATACACTTAGTTGCTGCATGAACAAGAACTGGATTTACCTGATTTTCACAGAACAGAGAAGGCCACCTCTCTAAGAGGTCTTGGATTGCGGGGCAATCCTTGACAACCTCTTTTCTTCTCATAGCGAAAGACTTCTCCATTTTCTCATTAATTGCCCTCTCATTGTTCTTCTTCTTCATTTCCTTCAGCAAATCTAGTCTTTCCATCTCTAAGGTTTCCTCAGTCTCACCGAATGGCAGTGCTTGCAGATAGTTGACTTCAGCTTTTTTTGCCCTTTTAAAGCCTTTAAGTGAACCCTCTTCACTGGAGCATCGTCTCTTCAGTGTGTTCACCTCGAGCTCTGGAATGGCTAATTGGCGACCTCTTAACTTTGCCCTGTAGTTGCCCATTTTATACTTTATCCTCTGTTGCCAACCATATAAGGCCATTAAAAGACCCTGGCTCTTTGAGGCATGGGTATTTTGCTACCAAGGCTTCAGCAACAGCTAAAATCTGGACACCAGTTGGATATGCTGTGAAGCCAAATATAGTCTCTGCAAGCTTCTCAAGAATGCTACTAGTTACGCTTGGGTTGTTCAAAAGTGTGCCATCATTTTCATAAGCTTGCTTTCCTGCTTCCAGTGCAAGGTCTATATCATAAGAGAAGTCTGGTTTTTCAAACTTAAATGGCCATGGCTTAGACCTGTAGGATGGTCCACTCTCATCTGGGGAGGACAACAGGATTGTGTTGCATACAGATGAGGAGGAGCTTGCTTCTTTAGATAGTGGAACTGGAGATTCGACTTCTGACATGTCCACAGTAGTGAGACTCAAAATTACTGGTTCAGTTTTTACTACTTTGAGGTTAGCTTTATCTTGTACTTCCTCAATCGAGGTCAAAGTGAAGAACTGACTGTCGAAATCCATGTCCTGGTACATAACAGTGAATGGTCCTTGTACAAAAGGCCAGCCAGTTCGCAGAACTCACGAACGGAGCCGCATCTGCGGAGTAAGATATCAGCATACGGCTGCCGTTTAGCCAATGAGCGGTGAGGCAACCCATTCTCTTCACCAATCAGAAGACACAATTCTACCTCATCATTACGCACATGTCGACGCAGAGAGTTCGGTCGGAGCTGCAGGTGGGAAGAGTCAGCAGAGTTTTACTCACCGTGTGGATTTTCATTCCTCTAATGCTGTTAGCGGTGTGCGTCCATGAGACTGTAAGTTTCTGTGTTTTATCGTGTTTGTTCTTTGCTGCGGCCATTATCCTCCCTTGTTTAATCCTTGGCGCACACTTTGTTTACCGATTGTTACTGCCGTTTACTGCGAAGCAGCCTCTGCCGTGCGGTCATTAAGGGACCGTCACTAATTTCTCATGTTAGCTCTAATGTAAAGTGCCTAGTTAGGATTTATGTAAATAGTAAAATTAGCATTTGTTGACACTCCCTTATTTTGGTTGAATGTTCCACTATCCAGTATTGTTTGTATTGTTGTATTACACATTTAATTCACTCTGTTCACCTAATTATGGAAGACTTTTATGTTCTTTCCAACAGAAACCACACCATCACTCACCACACGGCATATAGCATTTTACAGTCTGTTAAATCCCCTCACTCACATTATGGATGTGTGCTTCGGATTCTTGCTAAATAAATGAGTGAACGACAGATACCTGAGTGGCAGTGGATTTTGTGGATATGCCATCTGTTCTTATCGGACAACCCTGTTGAGATTGTGGATTCTTAGAGTCAGCACCTTATCATCTACATCAGTCATAGTCAGGAGGTCAAGTCCATCCCACTTACAGTGACCTCCTCCATTACAGTCCTGTAATATCAAATGTCTCTCGAAGAACATCATTGAGGTCCTGAAGTGTGCTTGGGATGCCTGCAGGTAAAAGTAATTTGTGGACATCAACCTCCCCAAAAATGATCCGCAGTTTCGCTGAGGGTGCCATATCAACAGGAAGAAGCTGCAACAACAGAAGAGAAATACACAGACACTTATTCACAAGCTTCTCTCCTCACATTTCAAAAGGATAGGCAAATGTGGTGCTTTAAAGTTGTCAGGCGTCTTCCTGCAAGGGTGTATGAAGTAAAGGATAAAAATGTTTAAGCTCTCTTTGCTCAAGTAACTGCACACTCCCTGTGTTCTCCAGCTCATAACTCCTCAGGTGTTCATTGTACCATGTATTTTGTTGTCTCACGAAAAAAGTCAGTTTGTTACAAATCACCATTATTTGTAACACTTCAGAAAAGTCAGGAAGTCCTGCAGTGGAACCACAACACAACAACATTCCCACTGCATAGTTGGTGCCTAAACTGCACACATTATTGGCAACATGCACAGCTGTAACAGCAGGGAATCTGCATTTCACCAGGTCTTTTAGATCATCCTTAAGCACATCTAAAGAGACCTCTGTTATTTTTGTGACTGCAAGTGATGGTTTGACAGAATGTGATTGATGATATCCAACCATGAGCTGGTGCTTATTTGCAAGGGACAGCAAAATATTCCTGAAACAACCAGTGTGTCTTACCACCTTCTTGAAAAAGCTGTGTTTGGCCTCGAATCTCATTGTCCAGAGGGCAGCTAGGGGGCCAAATTCCCGAATGAGCTGAGGATAGTGCTCAAGGAAATGGTACTTGGGAATGAGCTTATGTTGGGGGAAAACATCAAGGAATCTGCTTCGGTGTTCTGAAATGATGCTGTCAAGATAGCAAATGCTTTCTTCAGTATGGGCTCGAGACATGACAAGGTCCACAATGTCTTTCAGTGTCATCAGCATCTGCCATACAGGCTCTTGTTGGGGTACTTTTAAACCTATAATCAGAGGCAAAAGACGTAATAAGCACCAATTTTCATGTGCGTTGCTCCCTACTGATTTTCGAGTCGAAAAGTTAGCAGGAATGAGATGAGGGCGATTTGTTTTATCACTCCACTTGTATGGGAAATTGGAAATGGCATCATTCATTTCCATGAGAGAAAAATATTTTTTCTTGATCAAGTTATCAAATGCCAAAGCCAGTTCCACTGGAACAATGCCCTCCAGCAGATCATGTAAAACATCTGGAAGGTAACCAGATGTAACATGAAAATGCTCAAGTTTTTCTGACAATGCACACTGTTTTTTTACACCATAACAATGAGGGTGATCTGGACTAGACACAGCTGTCTGTACATGCAGTGTATGTTGATCTTTGGTTCTTTGATGAAAAGACCCAGATCTCACTTCATTGGACTGAAACTTGGATCGCTCCCCAACACAAACCGGCAGATGTATGACCCTGCAAAGCTTTCGACAAATCCTGCCACAGAGTGCGCCCCCAAATTATCTGCCACCACACTGACCACAGTCCCTTTATTGGCTTTCCCTAACGCTGGAACAAAAAGACCATCTTTCTCCAAGCTTTGGATATCTGTTAACAGTGGCTCTAAAACTCGCTGGAATCCAAACTGCTTGGTGTCTTCAGCCTTACACAGAATTGCAAGGTAGATTGATGTCAATGTGGAACGTGACTGCACCGGAATGTTTCCCAACACCCAATAGACAGCTGTGACTTTGTGCTTTTTTCGAGATGTCCCAAGAGGATTACATACCTCAAAGTCATCAACGTACAGGATGAGACTCACTCTGTTCTCCTCTACAGAGAAAAACGTGTTGTTTTGATAGTGAGATCCATCACGAAATGTCTGGTACTTAAAGTCATTTTCAGTTTTTTTTTTCAAATGCGTTTTCTTGAAAAGACTTACTTAGGACCTGCACCAAGGAGGGCAATATTGGGACATACTGGAAGGTTTTGCCCTTTTTCTTTTAATCAAGTATGTGTTCTTCAACAACTGAAAAATGCTTCTTCATAAATTCTCTTCTCTTGTAATAAGTTGTGAAAGGGCCACCTGTCCCCAAGGCAGTACTTATAGGGTGTGTCTCACAAAGATTTTTCACTAAATCTGAGATAATGGCTGGATCCAGATCACAATTATGGCTTTTCAAGGTGGACACCACCACATCTCTTAAAAGTGGACCAGATGCAGAGGTGGATATAAACTGAAGCTCATCTACTATTTCATCAATGCATTTGTTTGGGACATTGAACATGCTTTCTAACTTTAAAAATAGATGGCCAAATTTCTCTTTCATATCTTGAAACAACTCCTGTGGTTCCCCATCCCAAAGCTCTAAGCTCGCTTCCACACAGGTCTCATCCTGAGCAAACATGGGTTCATTAGGTTTGCTTTTTAATACTTCAGTTTTAAAATCCTCAAGGGTGTGTGACTGGTGTTTTCTGTGTCTATGTGTAGCAAAGGTGGAATAAATATTTGTACTGAAGTTGCAGTTTTTGAAAACACATGCAACTACTTCAAACTTCCTTAAGTGGTTGTTAAGATGCTCAAAAAACTGCTTCTCTGAATTAAAAAAAACAGAGCCGCAAAGTAGACAAGTAAATGAAAGAGGTCCACTTTGTGTGACCATCTTCACATGGTGTCGAGACAAATGGGTCTTAAGGGCATTAAATGTTTTAAACGAGCAAGGGCAATCAGTGTGAAGACAAGGGACTGACTGGCTGCAACCACCATTTCCATGCTTTAGTCTGTAGTGTTTTAACAATCCCAACCTCTTCTCTGACTCAAAGCTACATATCTTACACATCCATCTCATGTTGTGGCACCTTAAACAGACAAATTGACCATCTCAAAATTAAACCAAACTGCCACACAAAGCAATTATGTGACAAGTTAAACCTAATTGTTACTAATTTGATTGAGTTCAAATTAGCAGTCAGAAGGTCCTATGTTCTGTAAAAAAAAAAAAAAAAAGGTGGTTATCTATAGGCTTTTCAACTAATTTCTACTAACTCAAGGATGCACACTGATATTAATTTTTTTTTTTTTTTACATATGTTAGCTCAGTGGCAAATTTAAAACAGGTCAATATGAAGACTTGAGTGAAATCGTTTTTTGTTTGCTTTGTTTTTTTTTTTTCAAAATACACCTCATGGCAGCGGTGCAGCAATTATTTTAAACTGGACCGTGGTCGTTTTATTCACAAAGACGTTAGTTAAGGCAGCAGGCGTGTGTTGTTTAGGTGGCCATCTAAGCTGTAAAGTGCTGTGGGAAATTCTGGACATACCTCCTGCCAGGAAAGTTAGTCAGCAAGTCTAGCAGGAAAATACACTATTTGCTAGCGCAGCTGCTTTCAGTGCGGAGAAGGTGAGCCAACAGGAACGTACAAAGTTTGTTCTGCTTAAAAATTACATTCATGGTTCCACTTCTTCCCGTTTCCGTCAAGTCTGCCAACCGTCGAAATGTGGACCATGGTATGTCTGAAGAAAGACCGCTCAAATGTGGGGAGGGGCTTTGACGTCATGCTCCGAATGCAGAGAAGGTGGCCATATTCACTGATGTCACTCCATTACATTTTACTTGGAAATATCAACTAATTAAGCCAATGAATTGGTTTAGTGAATATTACTTGGATCGAATGATTCAATTTACATACAAAACTGAGGACACATAATTACAAACAATCCTCAAGTAATGCACTACAAGAAAAACTGCTATTTTAGAGTAATAGCACTGAATTTGTATTTTTTTTGTAAAATTTATATAGCTAATTGAAATAATAACTACAGGGCCAAAATAACATTATTTTCAGTGCACCCTCATAATGCTTAATTGACGGAATCGACTTCAATTTAAAGCGCGTGTAAAAAAAAATGCACAGAAGTCAATCATTGTTCTACAATAATTAAATAGATTCAACATCTTTCTTCAACAGAATTGCAAAGGAAAAAGTACTGTAGCTTTCTAGATTATAAATTTGACTTAATAGTTATACAGTAATGGACTTCTATACATTTTACATCAGATGACAACTTTGGTTGTAAGATTCAGATAATTATTTATTAAAAGCTAGACATGACAATTAGAAAGAAAAGTATGTCTTTGTGCCCCCTTTTCCCTGTTCATGCCCTATCGGCCCCCCTGGCTAAACTGTGCTAGATCCGCCCCTGCACAGTTACCAGCCGTCAGCTGCGTAGAAAAGGATCCTGGTGTAGAAAGTAATATTAAATAAATTCTAACAGCAGCTTATCAAGGTTAAACGTGCTGCTGTTGTTCAGCTGCTGGTTTCCTCTTTCTGGCGCAAAGTGGGCCAAAAACAAAGAAGAGAGATGGACTCACGACAGAAAAGCCGATCAGCTGATCATTAAGCAGTTTCATGGAGAGGGAGGGAGAGAGAGGCAGTCGCTCCATATATCGGTTGTTAAGCTTATCGTGGGAATGCTTTACAAACATTCAGAGATGAACTTACACACTTGCTTTACTTCTCTCTGGGATAACTTCCTCCAAGATGAAATGCCGGTTTGGAAACGAGGCTCCAAATGCTCAACCAGACCGCTGACAGGTCTGGCATGCCACAGCCGCTCTATCACCAGACGCATACTGCTAAGCTCATGAGCTGGGTTACGCTATGACGCAAGTTTTGTGAGGCACTTTTGTGATATTTAATGGATTAGATTACATTTTTTATTTCTCTCCGATATCCGATCCAGTAATTTAGGTCAGTATCAGACCGATACCAATACTAAAATCAGATCGGTCCATCTCTAATTATCGCTCAGCTGTTTAATGTTTTTATTAACAGTATTGTTTCTGTTCTTTTGGATCATCACATAAATTCTCAAATTTCATCAAAGAGATCAGGTTCAGAAAGTTCTTTACTCACAACCCCAACTGTTATTTGCTTAGGTCGTACCGCTGGTTCAAAATCATCCTCATCAGCCATCTGGCTCAGCTGTTTTCCACCTTCTCCTTCTTCCATGTCAGCAAGGGAGCTTATCCTTGTCTCACAGATTTTTCTACATCCTACTCCTTTCTTTTAGCCTGTTTTCATCTTTAATTCACAGACATAATTAATCCCACTTCTGGCACCATTGTTACGCAGAGAGGTGTGGTGTGGAAAACAGCAGACATCACTCTGAACAGACAACAACATTAGTTTATTGGACAATCTTTCACACATCAACTTCCAAAACTGCAACCCACTAATCTCTCCCACATCCCACAGTCCACCTTTACACACTCTCAAGCAAAGCCTTCTCAATTCAAACTGGCCTATGAGACAAAGAACATGAGTTTTCACAAATAATCATAACATTATAAATCACATGTCATATATGCACATACACAATTTAAAGGTAATTTCACACTTCTCGAATTACTTTAAATTTCTGCAAATGGTTGAACAACCAAACTCCTACTCTTTCCAGCTCACATCCTATAAAAGATCTGGTTTGACCTGGTTACTTACACCAAACATTTCACTTCTATCTTCATGCACAGGTTTCTTTAGCACTCATTTTACATTTTAAAAAGCCCACCATAGGTGAGTTGGGGAAGGACTTAAATATTCGTGTTTCCTAACATGGTCTGTAGTAGAAACCTGTAAAATCACATTAGCATCGTGTATTATTTGCTGTGGATAAAGTGTAACAGTCACATCTGTACACGCATTAGAAATGTAATACATGTTTACTCTGGTGTGAACCTGTAAAGCCACTAGATGGTACTGTTTGGCTGTCATAGTCTATGTGAATACTCTCGAATTTGTTTTGGTTTCTGAACTACACTACAGTGAAATAACAATTAAATACATTGATTTAAATGATGACTTTCTTTTTAATAGCTCATATTTGTCTTTAGAGAGGTCTGTGGTTGACGCTGCTATTTGTTGCTTTTTCAACTCCTTTGTTGTTGCTGTAGATGTGGTGGCTTTAAATCTTGGAGCTTCACTGCTGAAATATTCAACTCTCACCCCAGGTGAAAGCTTGCCATGAATGAACCACAAGTGGAAGGTTTCTATTGGTGGAAAACGTCATAAAACACTAGAAAAGATGTTGTCATGAACTCTGTTTCAGTTCACTCTGTGTGTCTGTTGGAGAGTTTTGTGTTGGCTAATTTTAAATGTTATTTGAAAACACAGTGCAATTGGTTTCCTAATGATTTAAAATAAATATTAATATGCTAATCTGTGTAGAAATAGGTGCTCAGAGAACTACTGTAAGTAGTGTAGACTGTTACACCTGCAACTCAGTTTATTTGTCCTCACAGACGCAAATGATCCGTTTACAACATGTCGCTTCAAATACATAATTATGAAAAAAAGAGTAGTTTTAAGTCTTTTCTGCCATGAATTGTCCTGAATTCTCAGTGAGATTGATTTATATCATATGGTAAATATTAAAGATTAAAAATATTAAAATACTTTATTTATATTTATTCAATTGCTATTTCTATACTCAAAAAATAACAGCAAATATAATAAACAAAACATCTAACAATAAAAGTGTAAAAACTGAATAATGCAGCAATTGTGAAGTAAGTAAGTCTAATATCACTGAATCAGACAGTCAAGAAGAAACTAAGGAAACCAAATTTAATGAAGAACACGAAAAGTCTAAAAAATACGAAACTACACAATCAAACAATTTCACCTCAGAGTGAAATCTTTAAGTTATGATTAAATCTTATTCTAAAGAACAAATAAAATTATATTTCTCATTGTCTCTCTGACTGACCCACTCATACTGTCCTCCACTCTGCATGCCCACAGCCCTGCCACAATCCTCAGTCTTTCCCTCACTGCTCCACTTCTCATAACAGACCAGCTTGTCATTGACCCAGAACCACAGATCCAGAGTGCAGGAGTAGCGCAGGCCGAGCCAGACAAAAGGACTCGAGGCATTCTTGGCTCTCACCTCTGCCCATCTCTGTTGGTAAGGGTTAGTGATGGAGACCAGTCCCCTGTGAGACTCTCTGCAGTAATCCAAGGCCTCCTTCCAGGTTTTGTTTTCTTTGATCAGGATCAGCTTATCTGCCATAAAAACAAAATAACAGGTTCAATTGAATCTATTGAACTGTACAATTGAGAAATTCTATTAACTGTTTATTTTGTTCTAAAAAAAAAAAAAAACTATGGAAAGTTTGTGTGTTTCTCTACCCTCAGTAGAACGAAGTGTGATAATAGTAACAATCCTCACTCAGGTCAACAAGATCCTCAAATATTCAACTTCTTTACAGACAAGAGAGACTTTAAAAAAAAAGTGGTTCAACAGTTGCTGTAAGTTATCCCACAGATAATTAAAGTGATTTGGCTGCATTCATAAACTCATAAATTCATTCATGTCTTAGAAATTCATTTGTAAAAGAAAATCATACATCATCCATAAATAGGTTGTATAAACATATACAACATGTTCAGCTGGATCTTGTCAGTGATTCCAGTGATCCTCCTTTTAGAGAAAACCAGTCAGACACATGTTGATAAAAACTCACCATCATAACAGAAGAAGGGTTTTTCTTTGTCACATTCATCAGAGCTCCAGTTTCCTGATCTGTTTAACAGAGTCATAGCACATGTCTTGTTGCTTTGTTCATCACTGAATAACTGCATATCCCAGTATCTGAAAGAGAAATCACTCCCATCTGACCACCTCCAGCTGTCTCTGAACAGACCAACCCATGCTCTAAAAGGAGTTGCCTTCGATTTCATAAGGGCCTCAATTTCTTCTCCATCTACCTGATCGAGTCCACTGGCCAAGTCAGTGTAATTATATCTGCAGTAGCTCTGAGCCTGTGTCCAGTTCTTATACTCCTCAATCAAATATGTTTTATTGTCTTTCTTCATTCCTGTGAAACCAACATAAAAAACACACAAAGACATCCCCCAATAATTTATCTTTAGAAACCCTCCACCTTTTTAATCACATGTGATAACATCACATTTCATACTTTTTATTTATTTTCACATCTCCTCACCATCATAGCAGATGAACCACATAGTACTGTCACATGAAACATCTACCAGCTTGTCTCTTTTCCTCCCACAGTTTCCAGGCCCAGGTTCAGTTTCTTGTCTTCCATTCTGATTCCAGCTGCTGTCATTATGAATGTATTCCACTCCTGGCAGAGACCAACGCCACGTCCTGTTTCCACCTGTGTTGTTGTTCAGTCCAATCCAGGCTTCTCCTTGATTCTGTGCGGAGTTACGGAGTCTGCTCATGTCTGTCATGTCAAACACTTTGGCCAGGTCTGTATATTTCTCTCTGCAGTATGTCTGTGCTTCAGACCAGCTCTTGTTTTCTGCAATAAAGTGGTACTCATACAGGCGGCATGTAAAGAGGCAACCCTGACCTAAAATACAGAAATATGATAAACATAATATATGTTCTGTTAGAAGAAAGCATTCAATGAGCAAACTCAAACTCGACAGCACTGGTAAAATTATCTACTTACCCATCAGAATATGCAGAAATAATATCCAGTGCATCTTAGCCCTGTCAGATGAAAATGAAAATAAAGATTCCAACAGATTTTGTGTGCTGGACTAATGCATGTATGTCACAATTCTTCTCTGTTCATGGAGATATTTAGAACATGTTAGGAACATGCAAATTAGGTTTGTTCTTCCTACAAAATGCACAGACTGTCACTACAGCACAAACTAGATGAGTGAGACATTCAGCTGACAGTAATGACTCCATCTGTGAAAGGAGAGGTTTTTAACATTAAGAACTTACATGGTTTTCCCGTTGACTCTGCTCGCTCTTGTCTCGCCCTTCTTTTCTTGCTCCTGTATTATGCTGTAATGTAAGCCTTGATTACTTCATTAAAATCAGAATTTAATATTTAATATTAAAATAAATTAAATGTAATATTAAACTTGTGACATTATAGAAATGAGCTGCAGATCCATAATTACATGCATTGGTGCCAAGAATAAAGATATAATAGTGTTAACAGGGTTACCAATGCTTTTGCAGTGACACCTGCTTTCATTGTCTGTCTCTGGTTCTCATGCTGCCTAAAGACTCAAAAATCCTTCTTTTATGGGGAAATAAAATATTTGCATTACTTCTATGTTACATAATTTATTCTTCTACATGATCCCAGGGGTGTTCTAAAAAATAAAAGGATGCCCTATTCAAATATCCTGTAGTATTCAAATCATGAAAACCATCTACACAACAGCATGCCAACAAAACTGTGTCCATTAATTTGTCCAGTTCAAAACTGAATCTAATATTTTATTTTGAAGTTCATTCATTTATCAGACCAGGGTTCATTTTCCCAGTCCTCAGCTGTCCCAACATTAGCTTTGCTGATGTGAGTAGAAGCTGATCTACTTCATGAGCCAACATGCTGTGCACAGTCCAGCACAAATCTAAAAGATAACCTCAGCTTTTTATATGCTGCAAACAAGGAATGTCAGTCTGCAGCAATGCTGCTCATCTTTATGTTCTTCAAGGAAATCATAGAAAACCTTAGAAAATCAGAGAGTGAAAAACTCTGACGATAAACTCTGTGTGTTTCTGTAACACTGAGAAAAATGTGTTTTAAAAAAATAATGAACTAACACTCGGTTATTAGTCTCTGTTACTGTCATGGTGCATGCTCAATCATCCAGGTAAGTAAGTTGGAGTCTCTGTTACTGTTAGATATCATTTCCCCAAGAAAAGTACATTTCTGCATTGTGGACATCTTTGAAACACTGTAAAGTCAGCTCATGAAGTATCTGAAGTTTTCGGGTGCTGGCATGTCACTCACGATGTTACGGTTAGCCAAAAATCATTTTTACCCACCTTTGATTTCCTGTAATGATGAAAATTATAATAAATGTGCCATAAATACAGCTTTAAACTGCACCTCTGCATTCCATCATGAGCATGTAATGGCGTTAAGATTTTATACTTACATGTGGTTAATTCTTCTCTTCTTCTTTCACTTTGATATGTCTTCTGGATGCACTCATGAGGACTGTCACAAATATTGCTTCTTATACTAACACAGAGACGTCTTTTTGCTCAGGTCAGAATTTGAATATTAAAATACAGACGTTTCAAATATCTCTTACTCCCATGGTGATGCACAGATGGAGAGATTTTCTGTAAAGGTTATGTTACACTCATTTACATGATGCAGTGGAAATAGGAAAAAAGAAGAGGACTACCCAGAGAAAAAACCATGAAGTGTAATTCTGAAATATGCAGGTTGAGTTTATTGTTGTGTTTCTCACAATCTGTAGTTGACCTTTTTTTTTGTTACTTGTATGAAAATGTGATAATCATTTAGATAGCTTGCAGGTAAATTATATAATGCAATGGGGGGAAAAAACAAAAATGCACCACCGAGTTACCGAGAGCAGAACGTGTCATTTTCATGCACTTGTAATAACTGTTAACTGTTTTTATGTCAACACTTTGGCCATGCTGATTCCTGCAGTATCTCATTTTATTCTCTTGAGTATAGTATATAATTAAATAGGTATTCATATTCAAATTTGTTCAGTGTTTATGTTGGCAGAAGGAAAAAACTGACTTTTAAAGTCACAAGATTTCACTTTAAGATGCTACCATATATATGTACTATTTGAAAGACTGCAGTCTGGTGGTGGAACTGAACTCAGGTTCTTCTCGCTGTGCGGCAACAGCGCTAACCACCATGCCACCACTGAATATCAACAATCAGCAAATAAAAAGTGTATCAAAAGTGAATGGTATGTGGTAGGAAATATGCAAACCATAGTCCAAATGAAGACAGCATTATTGAAAGTCGTCCATTTAATCTTGATTATGGTGTGTATGCTGTGAGCATGAGAACTTCTTCAAAGAACTTCTGTATTATCAACTCAATATTTTTTCCCTTGTTTAAAAATAAATAAATGAATGAAAAAAAAAGCCTCACTTCTAAAAATAAAATCTCTTATTTCCATAATGACACAACATTAGGTCATTTACCTAATGCAATGGTTTAAAATAGGACACAAGAAAAAGAAACACTTTCATTAGATCTGTATCTTTCTCTGGTATCTGGGCTTCATGCCAGGTTTGTTGTCTTGTATTAAAGGTCTTATTTAAGGTTTGTAGTAGATAAAAGTATAGATTTTTGTTTTTAAAAGTATGCAAATAAAGTGTAACTTTCCAGAATAATGACAGTCATCTAGTTTTTCTTTAGATTACATTAATTACACAAGAAGAAATAAGGTTTGCTATTCTTCTTCTTCTTCTATTGTATTCTTGCAGTGAATTATTCTCGAGGTCAAAGTCAGTATGACAAATGCTTTGGTAGGAGGAGGGCAAACAGAAGCAGACTGTGTCATGTGTTTGTTTATTGAAAGCAGAAGTGAAGTTGCTAGTCACTCTGCCTAGTTTACATCAATACATCAGCCATTAACTGAGAAATGAAAAGTATGTGGATGCTGAAAGCGACTTTGGTCCACCAGTCAAACATTAAAGATAAAGTATGCAATTTTCTGAGGTAACTTAATACACAGTTCATTGCAGATATTTGGGTATGATCTATTTAAGTCCCACTGCTCCCTTCTACCAGATTTGGCTCATCACTTCAATGCAGTTTTTTATTTGTGCTTTTTTTTTAAATCTAAGGCCAAATAACAACAACAGTGACCTCAAGACACTTCATATTGTGAGGTAAGACCCTACAGAAACACACAGAGAACTCCAAGAAAAAACAGCTAACAGTTGTATGGCTCTACAAAGGGTTGTGGGAGTTTATACTTAGAAAGTTGTTTACCTCTGAGGTTTTCATCTTGGCTTATCTATAAGGCTGGTCCATCCACAGCTTGCTGCAGAGGGTTATATCCTATCCCACTTCCAATAGATCTCTGCTGGGGAGAAGTCCAAGGATACTGGCTTTCCCCGAAATGCACAGGGTAAGAAACTAAGAAGGTGTGTAGAGAATTCGGTGATATTGTTTACTTTGTTTATGGTTGTTATTAATTCTCTTTTATGTTACAATCCTCCTTTTTACCTATCTAACTTAAGTCTTGTATTCTAACACTCACAGGATTTTCAGCAGTTAATTATTTGTATTAATAAACCAAGGGGGAGAAAATACTGGTTACCTAGTGTGTTGTTAACATCCTCCCATTGCTCATAATTATCTATAGTGCAGCACTTGTTAAAGCTTGTAATGTGAATTATTTTGATTCGGCACCATCTGCTGCTAAATTTCTGAATGACTTGTGATAGAGCTAGCAGTTTTTCTAGAGCACAGTGATAAAAGGATAATACACTGCTATTATCATATTATTACTGTAATAATGTAGGAATTAAGCACTAACAATCATGTTAAACCTGCTAAACCTGAGAGACTTGCGTAGTGTTATTATTTGTATCTATCTATCTAGATTCTAGATCAGGAGTGCGGGCCACATACAGCCCACTTTGATCTTAAGCGACGAGTAAAACTCAATTTTCCATCAGTGTAAAGAAGTCACATATTTAACTGTTTTTCTACATGTTAAAGAAAAAGTTGCTGTGACAAAGAAAGAAATCTGTCTGCAGGACTCTTTGGACTCAAATTGTGATAAATAAATTACAAAACAACTTCTAGTAACTCTTTTTACAGACTGTCCAGTTTAAAAAACCCCAAAAAGATTTCTAGTAGGAAGTGAAAAACATAAACTTTTCTGTTTTGCACAAAGTTACAGAGGTTTTATTAGAGACATATATGTCTCTAATAAAACCTCTGTAACTTTGTGTTTAAAATAGAAAAAAAAACACTCTGTAACTAAGTGTTTTGCAATTTGGCGTAATTATTCAAAATTTCTTTGGTACTGTAAAGCAGAAATTAATAGGCAAGCAAATAAGGCAGAAAATAGATATTTTTGTTGGGAAACTAGTCTGGAAGCATAATGAGAGATAGAGCTGTGAAGGAAGGATTTTATCGTGGTAGAAGCGAGACAGGCAGTATGTGGGCAGTCATAACAATGTTTGTCAACCGTGAAGTGTAGTTGCCTTCTTTTGCTGCTGGTTCAGTGAATTTTGGTTAAAAATCTGGAGTTTCAGAATCTGTGAGATGGTCACTGAAATGGTTTTATTAGCTTTTAGCAGAGATTGTGAAGTTTCTGTGGATACCACACATGTCAATATTTAAATAACAGATCTGGCAGTACATCACTCTCATCCCTGGTACATTGAGGTTTAAACAAAAAAAAAAATAGTTTACAGTCAGCGTGCACATTTCAGCAGCATACAGTAAACTCATTTTAATTAAATCATGCACAACTTTTGTTGGCCACGTAAAATGACTTGAGTTTGACACGTGTTTTAAATAGATGCATAGAAAGATTTCGATTTTTTTCTGAGAAAACCCCCCCCCATTAAAGATACCAATTTACTTTCATTTCACAAGCTCATTTAGTAACTGTTTTACGTTTGTATTGATGATATAAACAAAAATAAAATATAATTACCTACAAGTTCAATAAATATGCTCTAGCATTTTTGGGGCGCAAAATCAATGTTTTTACACCTGTAATTGTCAGCGTCAATTTAAAACTTCATGTAAATATCTGCTGACTTTATAATTAGGCACTGTTACGAAATTAGTTTCACCCCGGTTCTTTTTTATTCCCCGAGGCATCCAGAGACGGCACCGGACTCAGTAGTCATTTCACAAAACCTTTATTCATCTTCATTTAAGCATGCATCTTAAGGGGAGATGTGCAAGGCCGGCCCCTCTGCAGATCTTCCCTCCTTTGTTTGTTACAGTCAGCTTTATAGAAGCGACCCCATCATAAAACCCCCATGGTGTGCTGCAAACTCTGTGTCTGTCTGTGTATGCACGAGCACGTGAGTGAGTGTGCATGTAGGTGTGGGTGCGTCGTAACAGTCAAAGCACTGTGTATGTGTGTCTCTGTATACGTGACTTCCTGGGGGTCATAAAAGTAATCTCCTCACCCAAGCTACACCAAATTCCTCTACACAACATACAAAACAGAGTTAATATAGTACAAACACTGAGAGCCCCACTCTGCATCCACTGGGCCATTGGCCTCTTATCGTCTTACATTTACAGATAAGCATGTGGAGAGTCTCCTGCAAACCTGCTTCTAAGTTATAACAATTATGAGTTTTTATTGAAGGTACAAGCATCAGCATCAGCAATCCCCAACTGTAGCTTCCCGTCTCCTTTTATGGCAGGCAGACCCCCAGTGTCCATAAATTCCTTTCTCTCTAAACAATTACACACACTCTCAGGCTACAACTAAGCCAAACTAAAACACACAGACAAATCCTTCCTTATTCCTCTGATCTAAACAAATTTAACACATCATATTATAATAATTATTTTCTTGTACTCACAGCACTAATTCTGGGAGAAACCCATGCAGCACAGTTATTGTACAAAATACAAATTCCAGGTGAAAGGGGACCAGCTGAGTTATAGTCAAATCTGGGGACCCTTTAATGCAATGATGCCAAACAGTGCACCATTGTGCCAACTTTATTGGCTTAGTTTTAAAAAAATCTATTTACAAATTGTTTGTTCATTGAATTTAACTAAGCCTACAGCGAAATAGTATTATTTATGTATTATATACCTATAAATATAGATATATTAACATATTGATGTTATTATAAAATGTGAAAAAACAAAAACTGAAATTTTGATCCATAGATTAACCAGTAATTTAAGCTGTTAATAATGTTCTGCCATTTAGTTAATTAGTTAACAATGTCAGGTTTGTGCACATCATAAATAGCCTTAGCACATTGTTTAAAGAAGGTGACCTCAGCAAGAGGTCATGTTAGGATGTTGCCCCCACATATTGCACATTTAATGGCCGGTGTTGCTGTTTGTCTTCAGTTTTTCAAGTGAGATGGAAACTGATGTTGACTCACTGCATCTTTGAAATGTTTAGCTACCATTAGCATAATACAGTGAGGCATCTTGTGTTTAATGTGCCAGAAAAAAAAGACTTGGTACATCCCAGTATTTGAAATGCAGCATGCCAAAATACCAGGAATTTCTTCTGTATCAGTTGCATTTTGCAGCCAGCACCCACACAGGATTGTGATAAATGTACTGTTTAATTATAGTTAACCTATTAAAGAGTTCTTCACATCATGACGAGGGAGCTCTTGGGAACCAAAGCAAACTATAAGATAAATATTACGTATTGGTCCATTGTAAGAAGGAAAAAACACGGATCTTTTAGTATACAAGACACCTTTGAACATGCACCTACACAAAGGGCGGGGATATTGTTTTAATTTATGGTTAAAAGTAAAAGAAAAAAATGGTTAATTAGCAATAAAACTTTAAGCATTAACTTCTTTTTTTCTGGTTCAAAGTGTTACATTTAAATCTGCTTTAGTTATTCCCAGTACCTTCTACAGAACATAGGTGTTCAATTAGACTGTTGCATTGCTCAAATTTTTGCTGTAAGAATCAATAATCTCATGATTCGGATGAAGCAGACATATATATCATAGATAAGCATATGTCACAGGGAAAAAAAGAATTTTAAAATATTTATTTTATTTTTTAATTAATCAAAATTTGTTTTAAACTACATCACAGTTATCAGGGAGATCAATCCCCCCTGATCAAAGAGGCTGAAAACTCCTACAGTTATCGCTGTATTTAACAGTATCAATGGTCTGATATGGTTATCACCATGGTTATCACTCTGTAACTTATTGTTATTAAAAATCTGTTATTCATTGTGTGAAGTCAAAGAGACACAATGTTGTCAATGAAGGATGCCTTTAAAAATCTTTAACACTATTAAAGCTGATAATGTGACTAAGTGACATTTAAATTATTATATAGCATTTCATACTAATAGCTTTGCTGCAATGCACTTTACTCTACATACTGGTCTTTTACAGTATGTCTACTTACAAGTTTTTTGCGTAATTTTTATCTACTTATAGTTAATCTGTTGGTGATGCATCTCCATGTCATTATAACCCGTCTGCAGATTAATCCAGACTTTAGTAATGTTGCTTAGTGACAAAAATAATAACAAATGCCCCCAGTGTTTATTCCACATAATGTTGCACATGCTGCATATAGCTGTAAGGTGAGGCAGACTGAGTATTGATAGAAGTAATGTAAAAGGTTAACTGTACTTACTGCAGCCTATTTTTATAGTTACTGATATTCAATATTACAATGGGTGTAAAATTAGAGGGTGACTTGCTTTTTGGGAAAATGTCAAGTAGCGATTTGAGGAACAGCAGATTTTATAACAGAATATTAATCTTTTACAGTATTATATTCCTGCTGTTGCTTGTCAGCATTTAAATAGTACAACTCAGAGGTTTTAAACTTTTACCTTTGGAAAATATCAACAGAATAACTCATCTTAGAAGAGTTTATACATAATTTAATATTCTACAAAACACATCACAGATTAAGCAAACAAATATAAATGTAAAAGATATTGACAAATATAGTGAATACAATGTAAAGTCTAAATGTATTACTAATTTACATTTACTTAAATTAATAACTTTCAAATCAACAATTTGTGTCTCAGTTTTCAAACATGGTTACATTATCGTGTGTTAACAACAAAGTTGGTGGTTATGTAGTACAAGTTTAACCATAAAGAGCAAAAAGTTTCCCTACCCATCAGTGGTGGACTGTAAAGGAGTCCACTAAGTCTAATATTCTTCTCTGTTTAATTTACATTAGCACTGGATGCTACTTTCTCTTGTTACTCACTAAAATTGTCAGCAGTTGTTTTATACTTCATACTACATTTTTCACAAATGACTTAGTAACTAGCTTGCTAAAACAAGACAGTTTTGTTTCAAATATATGTTCAGTTAAACATTATCAAGATCTTGGATTCATTTCTTTGTTACCAGAAGACCTTTAATTTACCTTGATGTTCCAAGCCTTTGGGACTCTCCTGATAGGATGGACATAATTTTTCCAAAAGATGCTACCCATTTTAAAAGATGTCACCTCCTTTAGCAGTTTGATAAAAGTGGTGGCTTCCAAAATGTTCTTGCTTGGGTTGAGATACGGTGATATTCACTTGTATAAGGGGAGAGTACTTACAATGACCTTCTCAGAATCATTCATGTAACATGTGTCTATCTTAATTTTAATTTGTCTCCTTATTATTCACCAGATTTGTTAAACCCTAATTTGGCAAATATTGCACTCTCTCTGTCTTGTTTTTTTTTTTTTTTTTAATTATTGTTCACTTCTAAGGCTTGAATTTTTTAGTTTTGTGACTCCTAAAAATAAAAATAGTCCTCCATGACTGACTCACAATAAAATACAATTTACTGGCAGTAGAAAGTAAGGACATTTTGCTGGTTTCCTCGTATGAGCACTGCAGGGCAATGAAGGCCACAGGTGAGAGTATCCAGCCAGGCCATGTAAAGAGCACTGGGGCAGTCACTGTGTGGCACAGGAAGACTCCTACGTGGGGAAGAAAAAAAATCATTAAATAACAATTACATAAGCAGGGACAGTAAAACAAGAACAAAGTCTGCTACATGATGGGTAGCAGGATAGTAATAGATTTATATTTTCAGTGCAGTATTAGTTAAATCCTAACGCATGATGATTTTAGTAAATTGTGTACATATAAATATGGGGACTATGAGGGAAATGGGAGATCCTAACTAAATTTGATTTCTATTAAATATGTATTGCGATATAAACCGTGTACTCACACAAGCACAAGGGCAGTATGTTGTGAATTCCTGCGGATGATTTCATTAAGCCGTACTTTTCTCTCAGACTGTAAATAAAGGAAATACAAGTAGGAAACTGACTTAGTGTCACATAATGTGGGGATATTACACAATCATGAGGCATAGATATATTTAAAGTGTTTTGCTCTGGACCTTTTGGAAGTCAATGATACACTCACACACACACACACACACACACACGCGCATGCACGCACGCACACGCACACACACACACACACACACACACACACACACACACACACACACACACACACACACACACACACCTTTTGTTTGAAGGCCTCAAACTCTTTATCAGATATTTTCCATGGTTCTCTCTGTCTTAGCTCCTGATCTGTGACGCCTGTCTGCTGTTCATCATGCAGCCTGAAGGGGGCGACACTGTCCACAAACCTAGTCATGCTGCAAAGCAAAACACAACTGCTATGAAGAAAAAAACACATTCACATAGGTGTGCCTTGTGGTGGTAATTGCAACTTTTTTCCGACATACTTCTTGGCTTGAGGGCGCTTCTCACTGTCTGTCATGACAATAACGTCACTGAAATGTAGACGAAAGCGCTTCAGCAGAGCCATCATTCTGAAACACACAACAGTCCACAAGTTCTCAAGTTCCAGAAATCATAAAGCACCCTTTCCTAGTATGTCCATAAACACCAAAGGGTCTGAAAGAATTACATCCAAACAAAGACATATCAAACTGCATGAAAACCTACATTTAATTTTTTTTTTTTGAAAAAACAATAAATAAATAAATAAATAATTCCAAATTTGTTGTCTATTGTAAAATCTTCAAACTGAACATTTTCAGTTCTTAGAGGAAAAGAGTAATTCTGAATTCATCTTGATAACCACAAATTTTGCCAATGCAAAAGCCAACACTTTCCCCCCGGGCGAAACAGAGTAAACCTACTCATTACGGCCTTCGTCCATGTTTAGTTCATCTCCGACGATGAAAACCCTGATCTTACAGTTACGCCAATGCTTTCTCCTGGTGATCAGGTAAGGTACCAGTAAAGTCAGTCCTGAAAATAGAAGAAGAACATGACAGCAGCTAAGAAAACCAGGCCAACTCAAATTTATTTATTTTTTTGTTTATTTATTAGAAGAATAAACCGAAGAGGCTCCTCTAACTTTTTTTCCCGTTGTTTGTTTGTTTATTTATTGCTACACTGCCGGGCAGGACGGGGGGGAAAAAAAGAAAGAAAAGCACTTCTGTGGGCTCACCTCCATCATCTGCTATCCAGTAGACATCGATAGACTTTTTCCCCTGGGTGTTCTGAAACACTGTTTTGATTTGATCACTGTTGCTGTTGTCGGACACGTCATCAGCTGCAAACACAAGAGAAAGCGTGTGTTATGTGTGGGCAGTGATTACTGACTTAATAATTAGAAAGTTATAATGCAATCTAAGGTGTGCCAGTGCAATCATGATTTCTTGTTCACTGTCCTCATCCTCTCACATATTATCCTAAGCACCATTGCAGTGCATATTAATTTAGGAAGGGAACAATCCATTAGAGGTACTTTAGTCAAATTAAATCAATTTAAAACTTTAATCTTGAACTTTAAGAAATGTAATCATAAATAGACCACTCACTTTATTAGATTTTGAAATTACAGAGTGGAAATCTTATTTAAATCCGATATCCTTTTCAGTTCTAAGAAAAATCCCTTCCCGTACTTTAGTTCACAGTAGTTATGATTTACAGATTCTGACTTGAAATTTAACGTGACTTGGTACAGTAATCTAATATGTACCTATGCACACAAGTAGCTCTTACCCGATTCCCTGTCTGTAGACTGATGGTCATAATTTTCAGCAGATTCATCAAGCTCAAAGCCCTGGTTTACTAAAAAAAAAAAAAAAAGAAAAATATGTTGTCAACCGCTGCCACAAATGTATCATGTTGCTGTTAAGCACTTAGAGAATGTTCTACTTATTTATACTCATCAGACCTTCACAATCAAACTGGTCAGAGATGTCCAGCCCGTCCATCATCCTCAAGATACACAAACAGAAGTTGGCGTCAAATGTATCACTGAAGAAAAGCAAGAGAAGATGAGTAAGTTGAGAAGACTTTGTTCTTTTGCAACTATTCTTTAGGCTATTTTATAAATACTATTTTTTTACACTGCCTTACAAAGACAGTAAAAATACACACATAATATAAAATAAATAAAATAGCAATACTATAAAATACATGATTTTTTTCATATCTATTAAATGCACCATTAAAGGACCATCTTACTATATGGTGTTAATGTAATCTTCAATGCTTTCAGGTGAACTCTCCCTCCAGTTTGACTTGAAGCCAAGGACCAGAGTGTTGGGCTTCAGCTTGCCAAGACCAGAAGCCTTTGAACAAAAAGCATAAAAGCCATCCTACAGGTAAGAATACAAACTAGTTCTAATGGCAGAAACATGCTAATAGTAATATTAATAATTTGTTGGTAACTTTCGGGGCATTTAAAGTCACATTACACCACAACAATATTAACTAGATACCTGCATTAAGTATCGAGCTCCAGTTCTGAGGCTCTCAGCTGTAAATGGAGTATAAAACGAACGCACTTTCCTCTTGTTCATCCATTTAACTAGCTGATCTGTAGCATCTTGTGGTCGTGTCTGCCTCTCAGGCTCCTGGAAAAGGAACTCAGGAACTCACATATCCAATTACAACAAAGGATAACTATAAAAAGTGTTTGGTGTGGCTATTTTGCCACAATGATGCTAATAATTTATTTTGTTTTCTTGTAGAAAAAGCTGAGCGGATGTCTCACCATGATAATATCGCCACAGATCATAAGACTTATATGTTTTGTGAATGAGCCAACAAAATCCACCAGTGCAGGTCGCTGGTTTGGAGGTCCAGTGAGGACTAGACACTGTGGTCTAAAAAAAAGACATTAGGGATCAAAGAGGAAGCTCCTGGATGAAATCCAGTAAATATAAATTCGAAACTAAAATCTATTTATACTGTTAGAAAAGAGCATTAACGAGTACACTTATAGACTTTAGCACTCGTGCATGTTTCATGAAAAGCTTTGACTTGTTAAACTGAAATTTTAGATCACTCACCTAAAATTCTTGACGTGATCCTCCACACCAGTAAGTGAGACAGAGTATGACAAAGCCATGTTGTATGTGCCTGCCTGGACTGACGAACCCCAATTTACCTCTGTTGATTTCAAAAGACACTTACATGAGAAATGCAAAAAACAAAAAAAGAAGTGTAAAGTACACGTTGATGCATTCTGTTCTATTTATGAATCTGAGGCATGTTATTCTAACCAAAGTACTGCTCAGTTCCAACTTACGCTCAAAAACTTATGGTTTTTGACTCACTTGGTTTATTGTAGTTGATGTATCCAAACAAAAAGAAGATTATACAGAAGGTGATTAGAGCAGCCCACCAGGTAAACAGGAACATCAGAACCACAGATATCACTGCGCCAAACAGAGCCGTCCATTTACTGTAGTAGTGAAATGAGGGCCTCCAACCTACAGGAGGAGTCGGTGAGAAAAGGATTATGAAGTGGCACAGGGCAGACTTTGTAATGCTACATGGACAGAACTCTGATCCCAATGTCCACCCATTATGGCCTACATTTACATTATGTATGATTTCTTGTGTTTGTTTTTTAGGCATTACCAGCAACCTGCTGTTAAATGTTATAGAGCTTTGAATTGTACGTAGTTGATTTTGTCAAAATAGAAACACATTGACTCTCTTGCCAAAACTTTAACTAGAGAACTGTCATGCACTTAATCTCACAGCGGGTTAGATCTATGTGGACCTCTGTGTACGGAGATTTCTCCAATATAACTTGGTATGATAGATACAATTTTGGTAGAATTGATTTGAGTGTTACATAAAACCTTGTCTTACCATCACTGGTTGTAGGAGCAATATGAGTTTCCACTGAAGTCAGATTGATGATCTCTTTTCCACACTAAGCTGCATATAAACAATTTGTTTTTTCTTCCGACCTCATAATGGGGGACTGTTTAATTTTGGGGCCAAGCAGCAATAAACTGGTGAGTGGTGGTTGTGTATGTGGGCATTTGTGCACATGCTAAACTGTGGAAAATCTGGCTGTCACATGCTTTTATAGAGTAGCAAACTCTCTTATTAGTGTGACTGAACAAAATGTACTAAACCTTAGAAAATACCAAAACTAATGGTTTAATGTGAACGTGTTTAATATTGAGTATAGCTTAATTACTGAATATGTTACTCACCCGGGGAGTTGGTGATTGAAGCATGAAAGCAGCTAAAGTTTATAAGGCTGTAGGAACACAGGAAGAAGTTGGAGATCAGAGCTGCAATGGTGTTCAGCTCCGCTGTAATGACACAGATGAGAGAGTATTTAAAACCACACTACAAATTTAGAGCTGATAAGACATTTTATATGGGAATCACAACATTAGTAAGAGGTGAAAATGTGTTAGTCATGTTGATCACACCCACCAATGAGAATGAAGGCCACAGCAATGATGTAGCATAGCACATAAGCCCGGAGCGGCTCATCATTTTTCCCATAACCCTTTGCAAAGAACCCAATGTATGGGTATAAGTTGTCTTTGCACAGGCACTGATAGAGAGGACATAAAACATAAACAAAAAAGTGAGACTTTACTATATTTATACAAACTTTCATTAATCAAACATTTGAGCTATGAGATGATAGCTGACTTTTTAAGTGTCCTCCATGTTTTTGCTCCTTTAAAATGTGAATACACTTGAGCAATGATTTTAAAGCTACATGAGATCATGCTGTTTGCTTGTTCTGCTTTAGTTTACCTTATTAATCGTTTTCTTTATACTGCAGGTGACTTTAAAAATCATTAATTATAACTAAATCATTATCAGATTCAAAATGTGCCCATTATTGTGTCAAAAAGAGAGCTGTTTTGTTTGTAAAGTCCAGGTAAACTGGTCTCTAATACAGCAATATTAGGTACATTGAAATTATAATAATGGATTCATCTTTTGTTCATCAATAAAAGTGCAAATGAATGCATAATGAATGCAATAGGAAAAAAGTTAATTTCTCACCTGAAAGACTTTAGGGGCAGAGACAAGAAATCCAAGAGCAGAGGACAAGCTGCCTGCAAATACCCCAGCAGTGATGAGGTAGTAGAAACCAGAAACCTGGCCCAAGACCTGGTTTGAGTCACCATTAAGTATGAGACAAACCAGAATAAAGTTTTAAATGCAATGAATATAGCAGGAATATTGACAAAGAGTTAAAGATTTAACCAAAAATGTGCTTTTGTTTGGTTTAGTATCTTTCTTCCCAATAACAAAAAGGAGAAAAAAATGTGGCTAACTGAATGAACTAGTACCTTTGAATTGTTGGCCAGACCATATTCACAATTCTTCTGCTGTATACAATCTGTGAAGTTCCAGCCCATTTTACATCCAAGCCCCACACAAACATCAGTGAGATTTCCAGTCAGGATATCAGTCATATTTCCAGAAGCGTCTCTCACTACACATGACGCTAGAGGAAAAGTACAGATTTTAATATAATTTTCATGGATAACCATGAAAATTTATTTACTCCCAAAAAGGCTGTATTGATCTCAGTTTGTGCTATTACCGGAAACCTGTTTCAGATAACAAGTCCCCAGCTTTATAACTTATAGAGTGCCAGGTTAAACACCTTCAGCCTCTGTCTTGTATTAATTAAATTATTTATACCTATTTAGATCAAATACATATGTACTGGGTAACTTACCGACTGTGACAGAGATCATTAAATAGCTGATAGTAGTCCAAAAAATAGCCATGAGGGTGCCTTTGGGGATAGCAGTAGCAGGGTCCTGAGATAGGAAATACAATTAATATAAAACATTATGAAACGATGCATTCATATATTTCCTTTAAGGAGCATTTCTCTTTTATGTCCCTCATACTTTAAGGTCTCCAGAGATGTTGGCACCAGACAGGATGCCAATAGCAGAGGGAAAGAAAATGGCAAACATCTGGAAAAAGTTGGCTTCATTTCCTCTCCAGTTTGGTGTCAGGTTTTCTAAGAAGATCTCAGCTGGAAAACATGCCAGGTACAATATTAGGTAGTTATGAAAGAAGGAAAGAAAGATGGAAGAAACAAACAAATCAATTATTCGATGTGGTTTTTAAGACTATAGATTGTTGAGAGAAACCTAAACTTACTGCGGTATCCAAAGATACCCTGTGCCTGCTTTTCTATATTGGGAGGAATAAATGTGCCCACAAAGTAGTTGGATAATGAAACCAGAAGAACTAAGAAGAACAAAATCTGGGTCTGAGAGAAAAAGACAAATAAAGAAATCAAAAAGGAAGAGAAGTTGTTAAGAGACAAAACTTTGTCCAAGTACAACTGTCATGTTGAATATCAAAATGTGCTCACCTTAGACTCCCACTCCATTCCAGCCAATGAAATCAGCAGAAGAACCGTAACAGTGATCACGCCCACAATACGGACATCGTTGATTGAATCAACCATGACAACACCAAACTCCTACATCAATTAACCAAATTTAGGTTCTGTTGCATAGCATTTTAGTATGAAATATTATTTACATTATATATAATATGTCATCTTCTATTACAAAAACAAATCTACCATCCATTTAATACCACAAAGCACTTTCAATACATTTTACCTGCATTAGATCACGGGCCACCTCTGCAAAACCAACAGTATTGAGTGCACAAGCCAAAGCATTGGCAAAGGAAAAAACCACCCCAATTGGTCCTCCAATTTCTGGACCCAGAGTGCGGGAGATCATGAAATATGCCCCACCTGCAAATTATTTCAGACAAACAAGATTGTTAGAACATATCCTAAATACAAGGCTAGATCCTACATACAAATTTGAAAAATTACAATTCTGAGCTCAGCTGCAGATTTCCAGTCTTAAAAGGCCCAACCATTTTTTAAAGGTGTCCCAAGTATTCTCATATTTTCAGATTCAAACTGTATATAAGGTTTATTTGTGTGACTTCCTACTTTGAACAGTGACTAACCTGAGATCACCCTCCCATTAGTGGCAATGGCAGAGATGGAGAGGGCAGTTACTGAGGTCACCGTCACAGATATCAGGATAATAAGCCAGGTCAACACTAACATAAGAAGAATAAAGTTAGGACTCATTAAAATCACACAATCATAAATTTTCAGTTATGAACAAATCAGGTTTACATCCTTCATCCAGAAAGGAACTTGTTTCTAGAACTTTCCTTTGCCCATGCATAAGAATTTACCTTACATGCAAATCCATATCTGAGTGTATATATTTTAGAATATGTACTTTAATACTCAGCGATATAATAGACCCTCTATGCTGCCTTTAAAATTCAGCAATTTAAAAATTACTTTACTTACATTTATTCATCCCAGTGAATAAATGTAGTAACTGTGTGCTAAAAAAAACAAGCAGACTCACACATAGTCAGCACTTTAAAAAACAGCTCACTTTTCAAACAAGGAAACTAGCATTTCTCCCAATCCCATATTTTCATTTCCTGGTGAAGTTACTATACTTGACTTCATTTGTCAATATTTAGATATCATTTTTTCCCTTCTTTTCAAACTTTCACGCTTTCCTATGATAAAGCTCTACGAACAATGTGCTCATATTGATATGATTAAGAAACTAACTAAATCAACATGACCCAGAGATAAGACTATATGAACAGGCGTGGGGAATTTTTACAAGAAAATGAAAGCAAAAGCAAAAGAACTGAACAAATGGAGGAGCAAATGAACTGATTACTCACAAATGCCTGCCTGAGAAGTGATCCAGGACAGGCGGAGGAACAGGATTACTCCCCAAATATTAAGCATACAACGAACCTGTGACCAAAATGAAAGTAATATGTTTTTAATTAACAGATCTTAAGAGTGATCAAGATCAATTATTTTGTGTATTTTTAAACTTTCTATCGCAGCGGTCCCCAACCTTTTTTGCGCCACGGACCGGTTTATGCCCGACAATACTTTTACGGACCAGCCTCTAAGGTGTCGCGGATAAATACAACAAAATAAAACTAGTACCGGTACCGAAAAAAAGAAGATTTATTCATAACACACGTGAAAAGACCCAGGAAAACCGAGTTAACGATAAAAACGATAACAAAATAACGCTGAAAACCGATAAAAACCCTGAAAACCATACATTTCACACCTGAGCCTCAATTCTCGCGGCCCGGTACCAAACGACACACGGACCGGTACCGGTCCGAGGCCCGGGGGTTGGGGACCGCTGTTCTATAGGACCAGTGGATGCAAAGACCCAGAAGTTTTACTTACCATAACTCCAACAACCCAGCCAAATCTAGCAGGAGCTTTCTCCTCAGAACCTTGAGCCTCTTCACTTCCAGCATCTGTGGCCGAAATCTCACAAGCTCCTGGATCTGTGTTGGTGTTTCCTCCCTCCACTTCCTGAAAATAGTATAGAAAATAGTACATTGTGTATCGACCAGAAGTTGAGGGCAGAGGCCCTGGTATTCTGATTCCTATTAAGGCTGGCTCATGGGACATGGAACATCGCCTCTTAAATGGGTAAAGAGTCTGAGGTAGCGTGTGAGGTTGAGAGATACTGGCTAGACATATTCAGACTCACCTCAATGTACATCTTGGACTCTGGTGCCACTCTGGTGGAGTGGGGCTGAACTCTGTTCCAATCTGTAGTTGCCTCAGTAATATACGGCAGGCAGGGGTAGGTACACCCTGGTGCGCTGCTTGTAAGTTGGGGCTTTCCCCAGTGGACAGTGGGAGTTGTTTCTCCATAGCTCCTGGCTGTCATTTGTGCTTATGTGGTGAAGGACAGTCTCAGCATTCACTGGTGAGATGCGGAAGGGTGTTCTACTCCATTGTTCTACTGGGAGGCTTGTATGCTTACATTGTTAATGAAAGGGGGGCCTGAAGTGCCATGATTGGGAAGAACAGATTGCCTGATCTGACTCCAAGTGATGTTCTGTTGCTGTTATTGTTATGTCACCCATAAGGGTGTTCATGCATGCACATGTCATTAGGACACCCTACGTTGCAGGGTTGATGATTGATTTTTTAACTGTATTATCACATCGCTTGTGATTATACGCTGAACAGTTCAGAAAGCCCAGTTTTTACTGAGCAGAATGTTGGATGGTGCCCCACCTCGGGCATCTATTGTTCCACTGGAATAATGAACACGATGTTAAAGCATAAGGATGTAGAAAACTGCACATGACACCAGGGCACCCTTGGACGCAGGGTTGCCGACCCAGCAGGTCATCTGATAATTGGAAAGGTTGATGTTCAATCCCTGGCTGCAGGACTGGTAAACACTATAGCAACTCTTTACTAACTTGCCTCAGAGGCATGGCTTAGTCCAAAGCCCTGTTGAACGTGCATGTCCAGTTTTGTTAAAAGTTTCGCTTATTTCTCATTAATAATCGTCACAAAATAAATAAATAAATAAGGTTTTGCATTAACAACTTTACCGTAAAATGATATCCCTTGCCTACTGTGTTTTTCAGACCTGTGAGAATCATTTCACTGTTTGTAGAGGCCAAACATTTCATTTCCTAGTGGGGTTAATTCCCCTAGGTGGTGTTACTGTCAATATGCAATTCTTAAAAGACAGCAGCAATGAGAAAATGCTCCCAGAAGTGGAAAACTCACATCGAATGCTTTGCGGAGAACCTCCAGGGAAGGTCTGCTCCTTGCCTGCTGGTGTGGCAGCGTGCTGGCATAGTGCTCCAGCTGTGGCAGCAGGTCTATGGTGCTATAGAAGGAAGATCTCCGCAGCTCTATTCTTGAGTCCCGCTGCTCTGATGTACTGTTAGAGGGAAAAACATGTGAACTGAGAAACTATAGCAAAGATTAGTAAATGCGGAAAACATATCTATGATGGTAGGCTTTAGTTCCTTTAATGGACATTAGATTCTAATAATTTCTCCTTCCTTCCTTCCTGAAAATCTTTTTTTTTATTATTATTATTATTATTATTTTGCAAGTTCCATTTTTTTCAAACAGCTGAGTGGAATGATGAGGAAATTATGCTGGGGTGGAAAATAAAAATAGACACAAGTTGATAACACAAACCTTGAACCCTCCTCTGAGATAATGATCGCTGGAGGAATTTGGTGGCTAGCACCTTCTCTTCTGTTGTTGGTCTCAAAATGGTGTGAAGAGTACCTGGGTGGCCCTTCTTCACCAACTGAGAACTGGACATGGTGGCGAGTACCTTGACCCACTATGGGACTTTTGGATATGAACTGCCCCATTAAAAGACCAATTAAATCCTTTGGAACAATATGGAGAGCAGTTAGAAGTGCTGATTCATATTTGTTAACAAGATTTGTGTGTGATTTTCTGTTTTCTATTTTTCAACAGACACTCAAAACATGAGTTTATAATTGATAATATTCTTTTGTACCAAATATTATCAACATTTATATTTGAATCATTTGATTTTATCTTTAGCTTTGTGTTCAATAAAGAAAATTGAAAAACTAAATTAACCTTTTCAGCTTAGCACTTTGTACCAATTGTCATATTCTAGGCATATATGGCATGCAGGGTAGAATAAAGTATTAATTCTCTGTCGTTTTGGTAGAAAAAGCAACACATGCTATAGTCATTTTATTTATCACTGAACCAACATCTTAATGAAAATACTGAAAACTGAGAAATTAAAGTTATCTTATTGTGAATATAAAAAGCTTGTAAGAAAAATTCAGCAGGATTAGATGTAATTTTGTGCAGTGGGTGAGTACGGATAATGATTCACCCTTACAAAAGAAGCTCATTTGAGTAATTACTCTCATAATAGTTGAGTTATCAATGCAACATCAGTGTGTGCTAATGTCTTATTTCTAAAGGACATGAACCTGGATAAGAAATAACCTTCACCAAAGCAGAATATTCTTAACTCGTGTTAGTATTTTGTCATTATTATTGGAATTAATTTCCCATATAAATATATTCTCAAATGTGGTTGAAATACTATACTAGCTACAATATATTACAATGAAGTACTGGTAAAAGTATCATGTAAATTACATATGTGCAGAAATCATTTCGACTGATGTGTCAAAGGAGAAAATAGTTGTTTTCAATGATGTTTAGTTTAGTATTAAAACTCACAAAAGTACACATTAGTATAAATATTACATGTTGTTAAACCTTTGACATAATAACTTTTACATCCAAAATTTTTTAGCTCCTTTTATAGAAAATGTTAAACCAAAAGCAGTACTTACAGTGCCTTTCTTTGCTTGTTGAATGAAGAGGGAAAATCAGCCTTTGTTCATTTCACAGTGAAATAATTGGAATTTATACTGTCAGTGAGGTAGGTGACATCCCCTCCCATTTACCTCATCCCCCTCCTTTCAGGCAAAAACTCACACACATACACTAATTTTCTTGCCTACACACACACACACACACACACACACACACACACACACACACACACACACACACACACACACACAATAAATGTTTATCTGAGTTGTGTTATCTGAAACACAAATAAGTTATTATATTGGGCTTTGGATAAAAATTAACAGATTGTTGTTATTATAATAATATTTGTTTTTCCAATACCTTAACCTCTACTGTTATCCATTTTCAATATCAGGTTCTAGTACCTGTGCTCTTAGAAAACACTTGGCTATACAGCATAAGAAACCTGAGTTTCAGGCAGAAGCAGAGTGTGGAGTAACAGGAGAGTAATTGAGTTCTGCTGAAGCAACTAAAGATGAAAATATTTTTAAAATGGAAATATGTGTCATAGAATACTTTTTGAATGATCTTCTGGCTTTTATCTGATCAGAAGTAGAGAAAAAAAGAGAGAATTTTAAAAAAGCAAAAACATTAGGTAACAAAGTACCCTACCAATGATATTTTCTACAGGAAATACATTTTTTTTATTTCCAATAAAAATCTTTATCTCCAAAAACAAAGAGCTGAAAACCTGATTTTAATTTTGTTTGCAAAAAAGTTATAAATAACTGTTATTTAAAATAATAACTGTAGAACTAACATAACAAAGTTAATACGTTTCAAGATGAGTAACACAGCTGATCTGTGACTCAGCCTACATGCTTTTCATCAGCTATCAGTGTCAATAATGCACAGGAAGGAACTTTCACAATGACTGCACTAAAAACGTTTTCAGGAACTCTTCTTCTCTCTCGTTCTGTTGTGTAACAACTTTTCAACATGGATGTTAAAAAATGAATTAAACACATAATGAAACAAATATTATTGTTTTTTGGGTTAATAGATTTTCCTGATGTTACTTTGAACACAATTTAAAAAACGTACGCTGGACATAGTGAGAGAGTGTTTTATTTATACTCATTAATGCTTTGTCAGACTTTAGACACAGCAGTAATGGCTGTGTTATTGTTGTTATTTAAGGTATTTGGGCAATACTGTCTTCTCAGTCTTCGTTTTCACCTTCAGTCCCTTCATGTAATACTTCAAAATACTTCACTTCATGTTGAACTTTTTTAAGCAGGCAGTTCCTGAGCGTACTGGAAACTTCTTGTAGTGTAGTCTTTATAGTGTCAGTGCCATGCTATAATTAAACCTGCTCTAGTGCCTTGTGCGCCCCACATGCTCACAATGCCACTGGTCAAAGTCACTTGTTCCACCCACACTGCTAAAGGAAAAGCAAGGTAGGTGCCTATGCAGAGTCTTAATCTAAAATAAGATATTAACCAATTGTAATCAAGCAAGACTCGTCTTAGTACAAAATTACAATAAGTCGTATGCTGCTGGTATTTCTAATCTCGTGGGAAATTGTTCTTACGAGGACGTTTACTGTCAAAATGAACTGTAAGTTGTTACATGTTGAACTCTGTGAAAAGGTGCAACAGACAGATGTTTGTGTCTTGACACATTCGTGTATTACAGCATTGCTAATAAGTGGCCTCCTGAACTTAAAGGTTTGTCATGATGACAATATTGACACTTTTTTTTAGGCTAGGTTGTGTTTTCTTTGCGTAAAAGACACTTCAGAGGTCATGAGGACAATTGATTCATGTCTAATGTTAAAGTGAATAAGTACAGTGGCATTTCCAGGAATAGAGTAGTCACACTTTTCTAGTGTCTTTATTACTGACTTATCCTGACTCTCGCTGTTCTGCCTTTTCTCTCTTTGTACAGTGCACGTTGAATGTAAACATCTGGCGGTCTGCTCTGACACAAGCAAGTCTATAAGGTGACAGTGCACACAGCAAGACATTATGAGAGGAAGTGGAGCAAGCGGAAGAGAAAGTGCAACACATGTGGACAATAGTGGCATAAAAGAAAGCTCAAAAACTATTCTTCAAACACCAAAGCATATACCAGACTCTAAAGCTCAAGAAACTCCTCACGGCCTTTCTTCATGTCTCTCAGAGAATTCTGATCTTATCTCTTACAACTTCTCTTCACACTCAGACAGACTCTTCACTCACTTACACAACCTTTGCAAGGAAGAATTACTCCTGGACTGCACCTTTATCGTTCAAGGAAAATCCTTCCAAGCTCACCGGCTTGTTCTAGCAGCTATCAGTCAAACCCCAAATGCATTTTTAGGTTCAAAAGAAATGCCAGGGCTTGGAGTGGGAGAAATTGCACAATGTTTGACACCAGTTGGGTTAAGGGCTATCATGGAGTTTGCATATTGTGGACATGTGGCCATGGACTTGAGTAAAGAGCGGGTAATTGAGGAGGTTTTAAATGCTTCTCAATGTCTCCAGATGGAGAGGCTGAAAGAAAGTTGCATATCAAAGATCAAAACTTCTGCTGCAAAAGAGAGAGAGAAGAGCTTGGCTATCATCAGAGACATGTGGAAGAGAGGAGAAGGATGTGATGTCACAATACAAGCAGAGACTGGAGAGAAATATTCAGGTGAGGCCCAAACACTCATATATGGGATCATATATGACTTTACATGACTTTACAGTGGTAACAAATGAAAAGTAATCTATGAGGAATGTCCACTAGCTGACCAGTGTAGCCTTTGAGATTATGATGTAGGGTAATATGACCCGAACAAGGTTTAATCTCTTAACACCCAACAATGACACATCTAGAATTAGAATTAGAGCTGGGACTGCTTTTAGTCACATGCTGAAAAGGAAAATCCCCAGAAACTAGAGTATGTTACTTTTCAATTTAAGTTCCATACGTTCATACTGGCATTAAAGTTTTTCTTTTAAACAGTTTTCAATTATAGTGCTTTGAAAAGATTTAGATTGTTTTAAATAAATAGTTACAAGAAAATTCCCAAAGCATTTATTTCAGATCTGCAAATGCATACTGCCCTTCATTTTTATTGTGATCACTAAAAGAGAAACAAATACTGTTCTTAGATCTGGTCACATTTCATACAATTGTGGTCAAACGTTTCCATGAACTCATTATGGGTTTGCATGTCATGATAATTTGGGAGTTTTTAATGATTTCTTTCAACTGATCTTTTCCCAGAGTGGAATCATTGTATATCATATGTCTGTCATGAATTAAATTAAATTATTTTGGATTTTCTGGCATATTTTTTTTGGGATATTTGACTACTCTTCTCAACAGAAGTGGTAGACTTCAATCAAATTAGTTGGTTTGATACCTGGCTTTAATTATTTTCAGTAGGGTTGAGCTCAGGGCTTTAGGTTACAAGACTCCATTTAAAGCATTACTCAAACGTACTGTTTTATAGCATATAACATGGGGTGTTGTATGTGTACAAAAAGTATATTGTGTATGAAGATGAATGTATGTTTTGTATGTAAAATCTATTAACTGTAGTAGTCAGTCAGTGTAGTTGTTCTGAAAGCAGTGGCATTATCTGTACACTCTGAAATGTATATCTGAACAGTATACAACACAGTATATTGTACTGTTGTATTATATCCAAAATAAATCTAAAATAAATTCTAACTTGTGCATCAAGTTCTTTTTTCCTTGAGTCACTAAAGACGCATGCTGCACAATTGTTCCACCCTGGAAAAAGAACAGTTCAAATAAATCATATAAAAGTCCTAAATTGCTATGACATTTATGTACATGATGAATGTGTGTAAAATTCTGACCACAACTGTAGCTGGTGTGCAACTATTTTACTCATGATAATCACATTCACAGAAAGGGTGACTGTACTACACGCTCCTCCACAAACTTGTAGATTTCCTAGAATCCTTTTCCCAGAATAGTTCATAGTGTGACAGTCAGCTGTTGTTTATGCAGGTAAGAGAAATGGAATGTCAATAATGTCAACACAAAGTAAATATATACACAAAATCATGTCATTTACTAATATAGGAATTTTTTTTAAATGTTAAAAATGTGTAATTTCTTGGTGACACATGCTGACCAGACATGTGCTGCTGTAAAAAGAAAAATTAAAGACAAAAAAAAAGCATGACATAAACACAAAATGATCACCCGCTGTTGTTTTGAAGGAGAAAGTAAACTGGAAATGCATTTCCAGTATGCTAACACTAGGTGGAGTTAGAAACGTTTTCTTACCTTGTGTCTTTTTCTACTTTATCCGCATCTTTCTCTGTGACTTTTTATCATCTCCTGACTTTTCTCAGCACATCGTGTGGTGTTAGCAGCAGCTGGGGACTATTTCCGGGCATTGCTGTGCGGAGGGTTACGGGAGTCTTGCCAGGAAGTGGTGTGCCTGCGAGGTGTGTCGTCTTGGGTGATTGAATCCATGCTCTATTTCATCTACACCGGTCAGCTCAGACTGAACTGGAGTCGGATTTGGGAGCTTACAGATGCCATGCTTCAGTTCCAGCTGGAGGGGGCGCTGTCGCTGTGCATTGAGTTCCTGCAGGACAGAATGGATGAAAGCACATGTCTAGATGTGCTGGTCCTGGCTGAGACCTACGGGCTGGTCCAGCTAGGGCAGGCAGCCGACGAGTATATTGCAGCCCACTTCCAGTGCGTCTCTTATGGGGAAAAGTTCAAGGATATTCCCTTTCACCTCCTTGACAAGCTTCTTAAGAAGGACTCCTTGTCTGTAGAGAGTGAGGTAGTATTTTTATTTCTGGTGGTCAGTCATTCTTTTTGTGTTTAGCTTAAATTTCTCGTCATGTGTTCCTCCTTTCGTCTATCATATCTAACTTTTTTTTTTTTTAAATTTCTCAATCATTTTATCTGTTCCCAAGGTAATGCCAGGGATAACAGCTGTTATCCATGTGCAATGCAATGGGTTTGTAATTCATTTCATTTTTATTTATATAGCATAAAATCACAGTAACAATCACTTCAAAGCAATTTATACTGTAAGGTAAAGATACTGTTATAGTAATAACAAAAGGGAGATAACAACAATGAAACGGTCTACTTTGAGCAAGTGCTTGGAGAAAAACGTCTTTTTAAAAGGATGAAACCTGTGGCAGAACCAGAAACATGCAGCAGCTTATAGGCTTTTAGCTTCACAACTAATGTGCTACTTATGCTTACAGTTCAACAGCCTTATATAAAAGAACAAAAAATTGAAATAAGACACATTTATATTCAGTGCTGTTTTGGGGGTCTTTACATACTTTATAACTGCAAAGTTTGACCATTAAAATATTAATTATTTGTATTTACAAATGGAAGAGAATATACAATTAGCCTAATGTATTGCTCACAAAATGTTGTGTAGGTGACATTGCTCACAATTGTACACCATCCAAAGTGCAGCATTCAGTAGTTGTAACTGAAAATATTCCGTTTGTATATGTGAAAAAAATATAAATTATTATCTCAAATTTAAAATGAATAGATTTTCTCCATGACTTTCTTAAGGACACTTGGAGTAGTAATCACAGGCTATTTATGCAATTTATTGTTTATTTTGTAAAATAATATTTCTAAAGCATTTCTCTTCTTTATAATTAGATTGTGGTGTTCAAGGCAGTAGTGAGCTGGGTGGAGGACAACCCTAAAGAGAGACTCCAATGCCTGTCCAGCCTGCTCCGTCATGTTCGGATCACACTCTTCAGCTATGCTGAACTTCAGGAGGCCCTTAGTTGCAGCATCTTACTCAGGAGCCCTGGTGCAAGGAAAACACTGGTAGCCCTCCAAAGTCTCATTGAAGGGGATTACAGAGGGCCTAAATATCATCCTCGCACCAAAAACCAGGTTGATACTCTTTTACTTCACTGATGTTTGGAATTCAATTAAAGCTATGTCTGTTTAAGCAATATTACCACTTTTCTTTAGGTCCTGGTTTTGGTAGGTGGGGACACTGTTGATGATGAATTCATGAAGAGGGTTCCCAGCCAGACCCTGTGGTTTGCTCAACAGTTCCACCGTGGCCCCGGTTTAAGAAGGAGCATAGAATGGAAACCATTTGCAAAGTTTCCTGAACCTGCGCGATTCAGACACTGTGTCTGTCTCTTGAACAACAAACTGTATGTGTTGGGAGGACGCAAATACTATGGAGCACTGGACATCCTCAAGTCAGCAGTGAGGTTAGTGTTGTGTGGGTCACAGATGTCATACAGACATCAGAGGTGTTTGTGGTTGATTTTGGAAAAGAGTTCTTCTTGTACGTTGTACACGTGCTTGATATATAAACTGTCAAGATATTAACAGCTTTGTTTGAGTTCAGAGCTCATCAACAGCACAGTCATTGGCAGAAGAGTTTTTTTTAAAGGGACTCACACAAACACTGAACTGATACATTATGCAACTTCCTCCTTGAATGAATTGCAGAAATGTGTGTGCATGTTTGCGTAACTGCTGTGTAAATTTAGTTAAATGTAGCTTTTTAATCTGTAACTACAACTACATGTCTTTTACTCTCAGAACCTTCTGATCTTGTGGGATTTTCCTGCACATTCACATCTAGAGTTTACAGAAAAGACCCCCCAAAAAAGGAAATATCCAGTGAGGTCCAGTTGTCTGGGCAGATCTGTATTGAATCAGAATCATTGTTAATTGCCCAAGTTTAAAGCGAGAGAGAGAGATAAAAAGTGGGGAAAAAACAAGTTAGAAATTATAAATTACACAAACTATAGTGCAAAACTGAGTAGTGCAATATGCATATGACTGCATGATATGAGTGGATTATTTCATCAGAGTGAGGGAAGTCTAGGGGCATAAATGTTCTTCAGGGATGTGAGCGCTCTGCAAAGATGTTTTCTGCCCATTATATAACCCTGGACCTTCAAAGGATCTGAATAGAGGGAAAATCAGTGCCTATGATCCATTCTGCAGACCTAATTGTCCATTGCATGCTGGCCAGGTAGTAGGGGTGGTGTAATGGTACGATTGACATTTCTTTCCACACTTTGGGCATTGTTTAAACATCACGGCCTACCTCAGTACTATCGCTATCATGTCACAGTGAACCAAAATTTCTATGGAATATATGCAGCACCATGAGAGTGGGTAAAATAAGTATTTTACACGTTACCATTGAGATGAAATTCTCACCAGATGTCAATAACAAGCCATCCGATCCATACATGCAAGAAACCACAGATTTTCATAAATTAGGTTGTGTAATAATGAGGAACTTTACTTTCTACTCAGGCTGGTTACTTTAGGTTCAGTGGTATAACATAGCATTTATGCTGGGAACTCAAAGTGGGCTGGAAGGAGTGCAGGTGTGTTGTTGTGGCTTCAATACTTCAGAGCATTTAGCTGGCAATACAGAAAAGAAGGACACTGAAGCAATATTAATTTCAAATCACATACTGGATCTATAGAAGATTTGCTTTAATAGATCTTGTATTTTTATATTGCAAAATGTCCTGCAAAACAAACTAAGCTATAGTTACTTTGTGTTATGCAAATGTTGCATGAAAATACTGGGTGGTGTTGTCCACAGTAAATGGGTTAGTTTCCAGCAATGTGGGGAATTTATTATGAATTCACTTTATTTTTATTGGTGCACAGGGGCTGGTCGGTATTAGGTTACATCAAGTGTAGTAGACTAATTTGTATTTACACTGATAATGCTTAGATTAAGTCACTGAATTACACCATTATACCAGCTTTATAGAGTCTTGTATAAAGGTAATGTACAGTATAGTGTCAGTATAGGAAATAGAAATAGGTCAAGATATCTTGTGAAACTGCTGTCTTGCCCCGCCCCAATTTCCTTTTAATTTGTGTGTTGTCCTCTTAAAACCTCTTGTGTATTGCGATTCTTTTCCCCATGCTGAGCTACTACACCGCAAACTGTGGTTACCCCACATGCTAGATCTCAATTTTACCCCTGATTGTAATGATTGTACTATGTTCCTGTGTAGGTGTGGAGGGAAAGTACATGTACAATGAAGGCAACAGAAAAAATAGTTATTTTTTTTACTTTCTTTCTGCTGGTGTCATACATTACAAATTAAACATGAGTACATTAATTTGAGTTTAGATTTGAATAATAGTTACATTCTCTTGTACTAATATTATTTTATTACAGTTTTAATATGGTTCAGTTGCCTTTGCATAAAATCAGATGGTAGAATTTTCCTATAAGAAATGACTTTTGCTGTATTTTCCTACTTTGAGTACATTTCATAGCCTATACTTTCCCCCTTTTATTACTAGAATAAAGAGGTTGATTCATTACTTCAAATTTTACTGGCGTATTTGTTAGTGTCATGAAACGGCTGTGGCAAGCAGGACGTAGGACCCAAAATGCAGGACACTCAGAGGAGTAAACTCAAAGAGGCTGCTTTATTGCAGTTACAGGACAGAACTCCAAAAACAAACCAACATTAGAGACTAAAACTAAACGCTAAGAAACCTGGAGGCAAGAGACTAGGGACAAGGAGCACGGAGGGAAACACACACAGTATGAGGGGACAACACGACACCCACTGAGTGAAACACAGGGCTAAAATACACAGCTGGGAGTAATCAAACACAACAAGAACAGGGGAGGCCAAACTAGACCCACTGACATGAGACACAGACAAAGTAAAACAGGAAACATATCACATAGATGCGGACTTGACAAGGGGATACAGCTGACAGGGGAGACAGAGACAAAATCGAAGTTCAATAAGAATGCAAAACTCAAAACACCGGGTCACCGACCCAGGACTGTGGCAGTTAGTATCTATCTAATTTCTAAGTACAGAATATCTGTACTTTTTCCATCTCTGGCAATCAGAAAGCAATCCTGCTACTTAGTGCAAATTAGTATCAGCTGGCTCAGTCCTAACTGACAAGCACAATCCCATTTCCCTTAGGTTTGACCTGACACAGTGCAAATGGGAACAGCTCCCTGATATGTTGCATCAACGGGACTACTTCTCCGCACTGTGCCTAGATGGGAAGGTTTTTGCTCTTGGGGGAAATCGCAATGACCATCAATACCACGATGCTGTGGAATGTTACAGTCCTGAGGAGAACACCTGGAGGTGAATACATTAAGTTATGGCTTTTTTTATATTCATTGATATCTTATATCTTGAGCTCTTGTAGGAAGAATGTATTTGAAGCACTATAAAAAAGGTTAGTTTAAGAGTTCTGTGTCTATCTTAATGGGAGTAACTCCCCCCCCCCCAAAAAAAAAAAAAAATCCTTTTCATTTGACTGTTGTTGTCCTGCAGGCTGGCTCACCCTCTGGACACAGCTGTTTGTGGCCATGCTGCAGCTGTTCTGGATGGGCAGATCTATATTTCTGGTGGTTCTGACTCCCATCACCATTGCCTCTCATCTATGTGGCGCTACCATCCCTCCCGTGGCTGTTTTCCCAGATCACCCATGAGCGTGGGAGCAGGACGTGCAGGCCATACAATGTTAGCTTTAGGAAGGCGGTTGGTAGTAGCTGGAGGGCTACAGCCTCTCTGGATAGGCTTTGGAGATCAGCTCTTGTGTGAGCTGTATGACCCTACTCAGGACTCCTGGTCCTCGTTTCCCACTCTGCCTCGAGCTCATCTATCACCAGGAGGAACTGTACTTGATGGTAAATTGTATGTAGTAGGAGGGTCTTCAGCAAACACAGCAAGGGATACCAAGTGGGTGCATTGCTATAACCCCAAAGAGCAATGTTGGGAAAACCTGGGTGCTATGCCCTACCCATATACTGATCTGGCAGCTTGTTCACTGCCGTGCCCAGACGTGGTTAATCATCAATAAAATCTTTAAGTAGTAGTTGATTCTCTGTAGTGGTTCAGAGTGTTACATGCAAATCTGCTCTTGAAACTCAGGAGTCTGATAACAGACTATTGCACAGTAGAACAATTTAAACTGATCCAACAATGATTACATTTGCAAGCAGACAATAGGTTAGGTGTGGACCACATTAGTCAAGTCAAGCAGATTTTGATACTAATTCCTTCCATGAACCATAAAGGCTCTTGAAGCCCATCAGATAATTTTTTTTTTCCTTTTGTCAGTTTTTTTAAAATTCTGACACAGGTTTGCGCTAGCTTAACTGGTAGAAGTAATCAGAAGGTTGGTGGTTCGATCTCTGGCTGCTCCAGCATGCCAAGTATCTTTGTACAAGATACTAACTGTTAACTCTAAACATTGTTCTCTCCATGAATGGGTGTTTATGTTTGCTAGAAAGCACTTGCATAGAAAAACCATCGAAAAAAAGTTGCTTGTATGAGGCAAGTTGTGTAAAGTGCTTTCTATCTAAGCTTAGAGTGCTCAGTTACAGTAGAAAAGTGCTATATAAGAACCCTTCCATTTGCCATTTACACTATCTGAAAATGTCCTTGCATAACCTAACACCATAAAATGAATCATTGAAACTAATGAGTCAAGAGAGAAAATGCGAGAGCAAAACACGTGGAGTTGAGCTCAGATTAGATGTGAATCTGAGCTCAATAAACTAGTTTTCCAAGTAATCATTTTGTATCTTGAGCAGTTTCAACAGAAAGCTTATCAATGCTGCCATAAAGTAGTAGCCAGTGCATTTCAGGTGCATGAAAACGCATTTTCAAATACCACAGTGACACTGCTTCATTTAAAATACACAGACACACAAATAAAAACAAATGTTTGTAGGCAATGGATGTGATTATTTACCTTTTGCTAGTTTGAATCAAACACCCTCTGGCAGCACAAGCACACTAACATATTTTTGTATGCTTTTGCAAATATTTTGAGGTATTAATACATGTCATATCAAAGTATACTGTAGTATATGAATGCACTAACTTTTCTGTTTAATAACATCACAAGAAGACTAATAAAAATGTTGTGGCATTGCACATGTATAAACTAATTCTAATTTAATGTAATGCTTTTTAACATATTGATCTGAGGCCCAGATGAGCCCCCACTTGTGATGGTAGGACACACCCATACAGGTCAAAATCACAGCAGGCCCTGCTAAGGCCGTAACATGTACAAGAGAAATGACTCAACAAAGGAATTAAGATCACAGAGAATGCATCTGTATATGGTCCAGATGTCTGTGCTCCACCTCCGCCTAAAGATGCAATGAAATATTCAAGTCAATTTACTGTTGTACCCAACTAATTCAGTCAGTTTGCAGAGAGTTTTGTCTCCCATTTCTAATGACTGTATATTATGCAGAATCCTGCACAATTGTGGACAGGCGCTATTTCAAATGTGTTTTCTATTTAAGTTCAGTTTAATGGGATTAATGACATTTTAATCTTTAACTTTCATTCAAATGTTAAAAATACACATAAAAAACAGACATCCAAAAGTAACTTGACATTTTAGTTAAAATGCTAACTACATTAAAATTTCAATAGTCCAAATTACACTAAATGAGGTCACAGAACAGTCAGTCTTCTGCATTGTGATACAGAATTGGCCTATTTATCTGATGTTTCACACGTCTTCTTCATACGCAGCTTCCCAGCTTGAGTAACAGAATTAGGTTGCAAAAACAAACAATGAATAGCTCCATTTCTTTGTAGTCTGTTCTAATCATGCTATCTTTGACTGTTGTTTTCTTTTCATGCTTATTTTCTGTTTACTACTGATAAATTTTCTGTATCGCAAGCTGTTTTTTGCATCTGGAAATGCACTGTTTGAGGCATGCACATTTGCAAAAAGGAGGTTTCTGTGTTTTTGTCGTCTTTGAAGTGAATTAAAGTGGTATTACTGAACACCGCTGTGACCTGAATTCTATGTTTCAGCTTAGTCATAAGTGAATATTGACCTAGTAATGAAGAAGAAGAAAAAATAAGATAACAGCAACAAAAAGAAAAGTACATGTAGTCAAGGCATTTTCCATTTAAACAGTTTCCCAGTGTGATGTGACTATTTGTTTTTGTTTTATTGTACAAAATCACAATTGAAGCTACAATTTAATTTAATTACATTTTATTTATACAGAACCAAATCACAACAACAGTTGCCTCAAGCCGCTTTTACATTGTAAGTTCAAGATCACATAGGTCAACAAAAGTGGGGAACGTTTCTCCTGGAGCATTCGCATAGCAGGGTCAGAACTTGGCAGCAACAAAACAGCACAGATCCATGTCTTAGTGGTTTAGGCTGCTGGTGATAGTCATGTAATTTCCTCCACACACTTTGGGCCCCTTAATCGCAAGTGTGCGTCTTCTAAACCTAAATATTGTTGCTGACCATTTCTATCTCTTTATGATCAGAGTGTTACTGTCTTCTGGTGGTTGCTTTCAGCACATCACAAAGCTCAAAACATCTCAAACTGGTTTATTGAACACCACAAACAGTTTACTGTACTCAAGTGGCCTTCACGGTCATCAGATCACAATCCATTAGAGCACCTTTGGGAAGTCGAACCCAGCACCAGCAAGTGTTCTTTATTGTCTTATAAAATACCTTTCAGAATCAGATTTTCTGAGTTAATCCAGTTTGCACTGTTGTTGTGTACATTTTTTAAATCTAAGTGAAACTCATTTCCTATACTACTCTGGATTAAGTTCATGCGACCATTTTTTTTTCTTTTCCTGTAACTGTACTGCTGCAATCAAGTACAGGTGCTCAGGGTGAACAGGAAACAACATACTCTAACTCAACATAGCAAGTGTTTAAAACTGCTACTTTTTTAAGTAAGGACCCAAACATCTTTGTAATACATATAGAAAATGTGTTCGTTTCTATTATTCACATTCATATTATGCATATTTTTGCTCTTACTTTATATATATGTTTGCTTTATAGAAGGATTTAACCTCACTACCCAAGAAAGAAATGCTTGCTTTCTTGGTTTTCAATCAGAATTGTATAGCCCATATGTAAAATCATAAAAATAATCATGCTCCTGAGCAGTCTGAACGAAATCTACAGCACAATTCAAATATATTTCAGTTCAAACTTGTCACCTATATGTTTTTACTCAGAGAGAAATGATTATTAATAAAGGAAAATGAATCAGTCGTAACAGAACCGTACAGTTAGAGGACAAAAACAGTCTGTTTGACATTATTTGAAGGCCCTACATAAGTTACCAGTTGAGTAACAGTAAACAGTTTTGTGTTTCCAGGATCCTACAATGGCGGTAACCACTGATGTGTCACTCTTTGACGTCACTATGACTGCAACTCGTTTCCTGCAAAGGTGAGCACTTTTTGTTTTTTGCTCACCTATTTTATTGGGACTTTTGATGGTAGCTCAACAGCATAATAACCACATACAGTGTTGTAATGCAGGTCAGTTAGATGTTGTGAAAGAGAAGGCAGCAATGCACGAAACCGTGACAAAAAAGGATGCTTTCGTGACATGTTTTTGATGCAATGTTCTGTTTGTCCAACAAAGCAACCAGTACAGTCTCACATATTAAACAAGCCATGTTTGCACAATAAGAGATTGGCAAACATTAAGAAACTTTCATTTTTTTAACAAACTGAATTTGAGCTCACAGTCAGACTGTGTGTTGTGCGCTATAGAAAAATTCTGATTAGAATTAAAAATTACATCAAAAATACTGATGAAATTGTCCATTTCTGTACAACTGGATAGAATATGAATACACACACACAGACATACATGCAAAAAATATATGATACTCTGCAATGATTTGCTTCAGCAATACAAAAATATTATATTTACAGTATTTACTTTCTGGACTACTCCAGTTAGCTTACATTGTTAGTATATGCGAGTTTGGGTCAACTCAATTCACATTATTTTAAATGCTACAGTTACTGCTCAAAGGTGGCCAGAGTCTTTAGTTCAGGCGCATCAATCTCCTGCTCCACTGCACTCCTGCTCTCGCCTCTGTTCTTGCTTTTGAAAGGCTTCCCCATTTTGACAGAGAGTGTGTGCAGGACAGAGCTCTCATCTGGTGAAGAGCTGCTGCGGCCGCTACGGGAAAAAGATGTGGTCCTGCTCTCTGAATTGGTGCCCTCAAAGAGCTTGCCCATGAAGCTAAACCCAGCCTGGCGGATGTGTGAGCTGCCTGCAAACACATAGAGGATGGGGTTGACAGCACTGCTGAAGTAGGCAAAGGCTGTAACGTTTGGACGGGCTGTTTTAGCAGCACGGCTCACTGTCTCACTTCCCATCAATAAACCAATCACCTGAATGAGGAAGAAGAAAAGAGGCGTAAATATTATTGGGGGAAAACAAAACAAAATAACACACAAAAAGAAAGTAAATTGTTTATGAATTTATTCCGTTATCAGTCAGAGCTATTAATGTCACTCCTGTGGTAGCATGACAAAAGTTTTGCTAGAGTAACTGGAGAAGTGCAACATATGCCTGAAGTGTTTACGTCTGGGTCTTACAGTAAGAGAGAGTTTTGATGCTGTCAACCCAGCGTTAAATAGATAACACACCTCTATGATGTTGACAATGTGGTAGGGGAGCCAAAAGACTGCAAAAGCCGAGATGATGAGCAGAATCAGGCGACTGCTTTGTCCTTTACGTTGGAACATGGCACTTCGCAGGCGGCAGATGACAGAGGAGTAGCAGGTGTTGATGAGAGTGAAGGGCACCAGGCATCCCATAATGGTCTCAAAAATGTACTGGAAAACAGGATGAGCCACACTCCCCCAGTGGTAAAGCACACAACCGCTCATGTTGTTTTTGGGACTCTTGAGAACACTGTCAGAGAATTAAAGGGAAAAGATTATGAATTCAACAAAAGATACTACGTAAGAAAATGAGAGACATGACTCTGTGTGCATGTAGGAACTAAACTATGAGTCGACAACAAAGCAAAATAAAAAGAACTGTGACAGTTTGAGTACAGGCATAAATTTGTAGGACCTTTTTAAAGTAGTTTGGGTTAGATGTTAGACTACAGTCAAATCTGTTTTACAGTTTACTCAATACGCCCTTACAGTAATAATAAAATAATAATTTTAAAAGAAAACACTAAAAAAAGTGAAAAAATATATGAAATATATATATATATATATATATATATATATATCATAAATTAGATATGAAAAGATTGAAAAAATAAATATTTTAGAAAATTTAGAAATGAATTGTTGAAAAGATTTATCTGCAGGAGATATTAAAAATCAAAATTTCTTTTTTTTTTCTTTATTGTGTGTTATTATAGGTGTATTACTTTCCAGTAGTGCTGTCTCTAAGTGGAGTAGTTGAGATACACTACAAAAAGGTTATCTTTATATGTTTTATATGAAAAAAGGAAAAAACTACATTATCCACATGAAGCTAATGGGAGCAGATATCCATTAAGTTCACTTTCCTTCACTGATCCGCAGCAGTAAACACATTAATACACAATTGCTTTGAATGTGAAAAAAACCTTTGGTCTCACCTGCGATAGAAAGGCATCGGCAGTGACAGCAGGAATGCTAATATCCAGACTCCCAGCAGGAGAAACAGCAGGGAGCGCTTAGTTCTTATTTTCTGGGAAACAAAAGGCCTTGTGACAGCAAGGCAACGGTCCATGCTCATCAGACAAATAAGGTAGATGGACACGTACATGTTCACATTTGATAGGTAATGCATCAGCTTGCATGCTGCTGAGCCAAACTCCCAGCCTCGGCCTCCAGCCAGGTATCTCAGGAAAAAAGGTGCACTGAGCAGGACAAGAGCATCCGCAACAGCCAGATTCAACACCAACAAACATGTCACTGAGCGCTTCTTTACACGGCAGACCACTGACCAAACCACGAACAGGTTCCCCGGAAAACCCAGTACAAATGCCAGGGTCAAGATGCCAATACCAATCTGAGCAGAGATCATCTGAGGGGCAGTGGAGGTGGTGGAGTTTGTGTTGGATGCCATTGAGAAAGCTTCTGAAGATGTTTAGTTCCAAAAGCTGTGAACTTGACTTAACCTTAAAAATAATAGAGAGGCAGGAAACAGGATATGTTGCGTTAAGATTTGTGAGTACACTCTGTATCTGTGCTTAAAATATTGCACAACATTTTGATTTCCACAACTGCATCTAACACAAGAAAAGTGTGTACACCAGAGCTGCTTTGAATGAGCAAACATTTATTTAACCAAATGAAATTATTTGACAAGTTCCAGAGATGTTGAACATCAAAATGTGCTGAAATGTTCTAGTCTAGTCGAGTCTTTCTTGCTCTCAAAGGCCTAACTTTATCATTAGTAAATATATGAATGTACAAATCTTATGAAGGATAACAATATGTGTTTAATCACTTTTGGTTATTGGAAAAATTGGACACATAGCACACGACAACACAGAAAACAAATACTCAATATGCACTTATTTTTTGAACCACGCTGAAACATCTGGGCAATTAAAGAAGTCCAGTTCAGACCACAGAAAGCTGCAACTCCTCTGTTACAAATCAAAACCTAAGAGCAGCAATAAAAATGGCAATCTAGAAATGAATGTGTAACAATGACTAAATAAATAATCTGGGAAACCTGTTGAGATTTCTGTTACTCTTTACATCCATATTAAGATTTTATTAGAAAACAATGAATTTGCCAAACTCTGTGATATCTAGTGGCTGGGAATCTTGGCATATCAAACTCTCATGCTTACCTTCAAATGGTGGTGTCTCTCTTAAAATCAGAAAAGTAAAAGCAAAAAAATAATATCCCTCTGTGTAACACCTCACACCTAACCTCCAGAGTTCCCTTCTTAACTCTGAAGATCTTGTGCCAGGAGGAAAACAGGTTTTTTAATATATTGAGTAAGAAGTGTCATGTGAGAGGAAATCAATGACCACAGGAAGCCAGCTTTGTGCTCACTCTGTTGCGAGGTAGCTGCTGTTCCTCCTACACTTCTCACTTTGTTACTGTATTCTTATTGGTGCACTGTGCTGTGTTACTGGTACGCTTTATGGGAAATATTGACATGACATCTGCTGCCTATTGTGGAGCAGTGTTTGCCCTCCATCCTTTCAGAAAACAGACTTGAATAAAGTTAATGAAATGCTAACAGTAAAGCTTTTATGTAATTTTACATAGTTTATTGACATATTCGTTTAGCAACTCACTGTAACTAAAAATAAATAAGGAAATAAAAAAGAAGGAAAAAGCCAGAGTACCCTAATATATTGTGAAATTGATGATGTGTTTTTTGTGAAAGAAGAGAAATCAGAAGTGTGACTAAGTGGGGTGCGTGACGGAGGGGTATTCCAGTAAACCTTCAGTGTCTTGTTGATACACGATTTTAAGTCACAGTTGTGTATTGTACAATTTCTCTTGCAACAGACTTTTTGGCAGACCTTTACAACAACTCTTACCACATAATCCAAATGTCTTAAGTTATTTAGGAGAACAGGACATATCCAGCTACACAATGACCTGTATTATGTGTCATGCTTTTGTCATGTTTTGATTAATTTGTATTGTTATTTATTTATTTTACAATCTTAAAAGAATCAAGAGGTGTAAAGCTGTAGTTGTGTAATAAACATTTACCCATTAAAAATCAATGAAATGATTACATGTGATGGGGAGGACTGAAAATGCAGAAGGAATAATCGCATACTCAGCACCAGTCCTTGGCTACATGGAGTAGTAGCAGCTTGCTGCTTATTATGTATCCTTCATCCTGATAGCGAGACCACAGGCTTGAAGCAGATGAATTTGGTTTCCCTGTAGTTCAAATGCCTGTCTTTGTTTATGACTTTGTCTTGTCTTTTTGTTCACCTATTTTCTGATCATCTGTGGAAGATTGAATGGACATCAAGTGATCAACGTAAATTATTTTCCTACTTTAGTGACTTTTACAGTGAGAGGAGTGTAGCAGAGGTGCATAAGGTGTCTATGACTTTATGCAACAGACAAGGCAATATTAGATGCTTGGACATAATGGATGCTTGTTAAGCACATAAATTGTCTCTATCATGATCTCATCATTTTATCTTTACCCACTTAGGCATCAAGGCCACTTGTTCAGATTTAAGTTTGGGTCACACTGGCTTCACGTTTGACTTTAGAACAATTTAGTGTACAGAAAAGATGATGGTTGAGTGAATCAGTGTAAGGTCCTCAGGGCTTGTGATGGCAAGTCTAAATGAAAACCCCTTCACCACTGCAGTTCACAGTTGATATGAGTTGTTCAGTTTGAGTTTGAGTTTTGCCAAATGCAGTGTTGTGCTTTACGGTCAAACATCTCCACTTTGGTTTACTTCTAGTAATCTTGTTTTTTCAGATTCAACTTTGGAAACTTAATCTGTTACCATTCTCGCTAATTTTTTTTAAAAAATTTTTTGTTTGTTTGTTTGTTACAAAGAACAGGCTTTCTCCTATCCACCCATCTGAACAAACATTACAGTGGGGCAAAAAAGTATTTAGTCAGCCACCGATTGTGCAAGTTCCCCCACCTAAAATGATGACAGAGGTCAGTAATTTGCACCAGAGGTACACTTCAACTGTGAGATACAGAATGTGAAAAAAAAATCCATGAATTCACATGGTAGGATTTGTAAAGAATTTATTCGTAAATCAGGGTGGAAAATAAGTATTTGGTCAATAACAAAAATACAACTCAATACTTTGTAACATAACCTTTGTTGGCAATAACAGAGGTCAAACGTTTACTATAGGTCTTTACCAGGTTTGCACACACAGTAGCTGGTATTTTGGCCCATTCCTCCATGCAGATCTTCTCGAGAGCAGTGATGTTTTGGGGCTGTCGCCGAGCAACACGGACTTTCAACTCCCGCCACAGATTTTCTATGGGGTTGAGGTCTGGAGACTGGCTAGGCCACTCCAGGACTTTCAAATGCTTCTTACGGAGCCACTCCTTTGTTGCCCGGGCGGTGTGTTTTGGATCATTGTCATGTTGGAAGACCCAGCCTCGTTTCATCTTCAAAGTTCTCACTGATGGAAGGAGGTTTTGGCTCAAAATCTCACGATACATGGCCCCATTCATTCTGTCCTTAACACGGATCAGTCGTCCTGTCCCCTTGGCAGAAAAACAGCCCCATAGCATGATGTTTCCACCCCCATGCTTCACAGTAGGTATGGTGTTCTTTGGATGCAACTCAGTATTCTTCTTCCTCCAAACACGACGAGTTGAGTTTATACCAAAAAGTTCTACTTTGGTTTCATCTGACCACATGACATTCTCCCAATCCTCTGCTGTATCATCCATGTGCTCTCTGGCAAACTTCAGACGGGCCTGGACATGCACTGGCTTCAGCAGCGGGACACGTCTGGCACTGCGGGATTTGATTCCCTGCCGTTGTAGTGTGTTACTGATGGTGACCTTTGTTACTTTGGTCCCAGCTCTCTGCAGGTCATTCACCAGGTCCCCCCGTGTGGTTCTGGGATCTTTGCTCACCGTTCTCATGATCATTTTGACCCCACGGGATGAGATCTTGCGTGGAGCCCCAGATCGAGGGAGATTATCAGTGGTCTTGTATGTCTTCCATTTTCTGATGATTGCTCCCACAGTTGATTTGTTCACACCAAGCTGCTTGCCTATTGTAGATTCACTCTTCCCAGTCTGGTGCAGGTCTACAATACTTTTCCTGGTGTCCTTCGAAAGCTCTTTGGTCTTGGCCATGGCGGAGTTTGGAGTCTGACTGTTTGAGGCTGTGGACAGGTGTCTTTTATTCAGATGATGAGTTCAAACAGGTGCCATTCATACAGGTAACGAGTGGGGGACAGAAAAGCTTCTTACAGAAGACGTTACAGGTCTGTGAGAGCCAGAGATTTTTCTTGTTTGAGGTGACCAAATACTTATTTTCCACCCTGATTTACGAATAAATTCTTTACAAATCCTACCATGTGAATTCATGGATTTTTTTTTCACATTCTGTCTCTCACAGTTGAAGTGTACCTCTGGTGCAAATTACTGACCTCTGTCATCATTTTAAGTGGGGGAACTTGCACAATCGGTGGCTGACTAAATACTTTTTTTCCCCACTGTATTTGTTCTGTGTTTTTCTAACTACTCAGGTACCAGAAACCCAAGAAAAAAGAGGAGAAAGTATAGGAACTATCATGGAAGAACAGGTCCCTGGATGGCACGTACCATCAGCAGATAGAAGAAGTAGCTCATACAGACTTGGACAAGATTGTTGGTACCCTTCGGCCAATGAAAGAAAAACTCACAATGGTCACAGAAATAACTTTAATCTGACAAAATTAATAATGACAAATAATGACTTCATGAACTTCTTCACAAATAAAACTTTAACCGTTAGAGAAGAAATTACTCCCACTGGCAAGCTTTCCGTGGAGGAAGCAGAGTCTGGGTACAAGAGGGATGAGTCACCTATCTCCAGGGGCGAGGTCATCGTGGCGGGTAAACAACTGCTTGGTTGCAGGGTCCATGGGGTGGATAAGATCCGTCCTGAGTTCCTGAAGGCTCTGGATCTTTTAGGGCTGTCTTGGTTGGCATGCCTCTGCAATGTTGCATGGATATCAGGGGCGCTACCTCTGGATTGGCAGACCAAGTTGGTGATTCTCATCTTTAAGAAGGAGGACCAGAGGGTGTTTTCCAGCTATAGAGGGATCACACTCCTCAGCCTCCCTGGGAAAGACTGTGCTGTGATGGATGGATGAATGGTTCCAATTTTGTTAAAATATTGACTAGGGTACGAAAGATGGCGATAAATGAAATCGGTCTGAAAAGTGGAACCTAAATTAAGATTTCAAACTTTTTTCAAGCTGCTAATAAAATGACATGTCTCCAATTAAAAATAATAGAGAAAAGAGAATCCTGAGACATACTTGTGAATTTTAATAGTAAATATCAAAATTAAAGTTTTCAAGCCCATTAAGTCACGGCAGCTCAACTTTCAACTGTATAAAATGTAACAGTTGATCTGCCTTAGCATTTTTAGGCATTTTACAAATACATCATTGCATAAAGAAAATAACAGTGTCAAACCTTAAAAAAATTCACATGTACAGTGCACCAGCTCCTTTAAGGAGTAAATGTTGAATTGAAAGTAGAGGTAAGTAGGAATCTGAAAGTCCTACATAGTTCCTCGCAGTTTTTCCTCTTGTGGGACAGTTCAGAGCTGAGCAAGGCTCATTTGTGTGGTATACAGTTCCTCTTTTAAGCATCACCTCAAAAATATATCAGTGTATCATGCTTCCAGGTGCAGCCTGTTCCAGGAATGCGATGTCAAGTTATATCCTTTGTTATAGTCTCATTTCAGAAGTGAGGAACCAGCTGTTAGTAAGTTATTAAAACCTTTCCAATTTTGTCCTAAAAAATGTGCTTTCACCGTTGATGGAGGAAGAATTTATAATTTTAATATTTCAAGGGCACAGCACTATATCAGGCCTATTGCCTCATGTCGTCTACTTACCATTCTGCACTGGTTTGATATTAGAACTTGAGTTAGTGGTAGAATCTGGGTCTCTGTCTTTTAGCATTACAGCATCTGCATCTTTGTCTCTATCATGACTATTCTGGCTGTTTTGTCTACTCTTCCTTGTAACTGAATCCAACCCAGTGCCCTCAAACAAGCGAGCCATGAACGCAAGTCCTTCTCGTCGGATGTAAGACTTTCCTGCGAAAAAGTACAGCACGGGGTTGGCGCAGCTGCTCATGAAGGCTGTGGTAGAGGTGACAGCACGACTCCTGGTCCATATTTTATGCAGTCTGTGAGGGAAGAGAGGTGAGCACAATACAAACGTAAACATGATGGGAAAAATAATTAATTCATTAATTAATCAAATATAAAATAACTTGGTTTTGCCTACAGCTGATTAATGCAGGCAGAGATTTTTCTAGAAGAGATGAAAATTTGGGGGAACTTTTTATCATGTGCATTTCTTTTGGGACACAGATGAAAGATTGACCTTAAAGGTCATCTGCCAAAAACATGTTTTCTGCATTGAAAGTCAGCATATAGTCAGTAATTATGTGTGTAACTAACTGCCAAGGGAACCCATAAATAAATACATATATATCTATATAGATATATATCTATACCGAACCTTTTTTTCCTTTTTGTAAAAGTACATTTGAAAATGAGAAGTATTTTTAGCAATAAAATACATTTGGAGTAAAAAGCTTTCAGAAAAAAAAAAGAAAGACTTCAGCATTTCAATAAGCTACATGAATTGTTGCAGATTATAGTTATTTACAAGGTATTTAAAAGAGAGACCAGAGGCTGTGATAGTAAAAGCAGAAATGTTGTCTTGACGACCACATCCCTTGAGATAATGAGATAAAAAAAATAAAAATCCCCAAATGACTCTTAGGCCTCTGTAAAAAAAACAAAAAAACATTAATTTTCCTATATCTATATCAATTCTTAAATGCTAATGATGTAAATGAACTTTAGCTTTTAGATGTCATGAAACTTTAGCATACAGGAATTAGGTTTTTGAAAATAGTGTGCCATGGCTCTAGTTCCATTACACATATCACATATCAAGGTGAAATTTTCCAAACTGTTCAATGACTAAAAAGTTCACTTTGACTTCAGCACCACCTGACTCACTTCTTCTCAATAGTAATTGTAAACTTGTGTCTTAAATTATACTTACATAGTTTTTACTTGACTCTCTGGATACACTGCCCATGTAACCTGAGCAAAATGTAAAAATAGTTAAATTATTTTTTCGTTGAGAATCATCATAATGATGAATTTTATAAGCATTTTTGGAAGAAGGTATTATGCATAAAATTAAGACTGTGGGACATACTTGCACCAGGTTTATGAAATGGTAGGGCAACCAAAACAGGCAGAAGGTCAACACGATGGCCAGGATGAGCTTCTCGCTACGAATGCGACGGCGGAACTTGGTCTGTCGGATCCGACGCAAGATGCATATGTAGCTGACTACAATGACAGTATAAGGAATTAGAAATCCCAATATGATCTCCAGTGTGTATTGTAGGACCACCTGTACAGGGAGAAAACACAAGACGGATGAAAAATAGTGTAGAATGGAGGTGCTAATGTGTATATATGTATGCATAGATTAATAGGTAGATAGAGAGGTAGATTTAAACATTTTCAGTATTCCTCTATCAGAATTCTTCTCAACTCACATGGCTGCATAAATCATGGAAGGAATCGCAAACATGCATAGGTCCCTTGTCCCTCACTTCTCTGAAGAGGAGTGCAGGAATGGAGGCGGCAATCACCAGTGCCCACACCGCTGCCAGCACACGCGGTACCGTCTTTTGGGTGGTGATAACACCGACACGTTGTGGCCACAGCACAGCCACCAGCCTGTAGAGGCTCATCATCATAATGAGCTGGATGGAAGCGTACATGTTGGCTAGACACAGGTAGTAGAGGACCTTACACATTACATTCCCAAACACCCAGTTCTGTTTAACGAGGTAGACAATGAAAAACGGGGTTAAAGCCATTAGAAAGCCATCTGCGATAGCTAAGTTAAGGATGAGAAGAGTAGTGACAGATTGCTTTCGGGCTCGTGCCGCGATGCTCCAGATGACGAACAAATTTCCTGGGCAGCCCAGGAGAAAGATGAGGCTGAGGATGAAGGCACCCATAGATGTGGCAACTGGATTATCCATAATGGTTTCATTTCCTACAGCAGTGTTTGTCAAATTTGAACAATCTCTGTGGGCCATCTTTGTTTCCTGTCAAAGAGAATGATTCATTCGGTCATTTTATTACTCCCTTTTAACAAGAATAAAGAAAATAGAGACAGCATCTCAGGGCTGCAGCAAGAATATGGCAAAGGAATAATAAATAATAATAAAAGTCTTCACCTCCTCCCACGAGTGCCAGGCTTAAAAGCATGAATTTCATGCAGGAAAGTGTGGGAGTGTGGTGCAAGTGCAACAGGTTTTAACGGGGACTCTTAATTCCTGAACAAACGAGACCAGACATGAGTGGAAAGCACCAGTGAGTGTGTTGGTGTCAGTATTTAACCAGAGATTGTACTTTAGACTTCTGTGCTCCTTCTCTTCAGGGTCATTGAGGGAAGGTGATTTTTACACAAACAGAACCGAACACAACAAAAAAAGATTTACTGGGAAGCTTCAAAATACAGTCAGGAGAGAATAGTATTAAAGTATTTAAATAGTATAAAATAGCATTATAGTATTAAATATACACTAAAAATGATATGCACTGTATGAGAAGTGTGTGGATACATGAGGATAATCACTTACTTTATTTTTATTTTTCTGACAATTAATTCGTTTACAGCCTAACACTTTATGTGAAACTGACACTCATTTTAAAATAATAGAGCACCGTGCTGTAGCGCAGACTACTGGCCAAGTGGTGAATAAATCAGTGAGATTTTCCCATTTTAACCAGCTGCAGCATTTATGCATTAGTCCAATATATTGTTTATCATTGCCCTGTGAGAGAAACGCAGTCTCAGTATATTCATAGCAATGGCATTGAAATGAACAGTCGTGTGTTGATATAATGTCTTGGTGCTAACACACATGTGTGTTCAAATGTGAAGTATATACGTATTAATAAGCTTTCTGACATTTACTTAAACCAGGAAGTTTTTTTTCCATTTGTTAACAGGATAATAACTTCAGTGAATGCATTTTAACACTGTGTCCCTTAGGTTGAGCAAAAGTTGCACTGAGTTGGTGTTTGGATCCTTGACTGCTATTTAATGTTTTTCAGTTACATGATGTTGTGTTTGCTGGTTCACAGTGTGGTAATGTGTGTCTGTTATTTGTAGTGGTTTCATCAGTATTTCTATGTGTGCCTTTCTGTGCCTTGTTCTTTAAGTATGCCTTGGTCCATTTTTATTTCCTTGTCTAGTACTTCCTCTTAACCGTTACTCTTCAATTTTACTGTGAATCTTAGTTTTTTGTGTGTGTTTTGCTTCCTATCTGTCCCTCATTACTTTCACCCGAGCCTTATTTCTGACTCTGTTTGCCATTCCCAACCAGCTCTTTGTATATAAATAGTCCTATCTTCCCTCTGTCCTTTCTTGTGGTGTAAACTTAGTATAATTACCTTGTAATTCCTGCAATAACTGACCGCAGGGCAATAGAAATTGGCCCTGTCGTACTGAGACAGTTTTATTTTGGGGGATTTGATGACGTAAACTAAGGTAATAAAAATATGTGTATGTATATCTAACATTTACAGCCCTGGAGACATTTATACATTAGCAGAGACACTTTGATGTGTGAATATGCTCTCTGTAACTAACTGGAAGCCCATAGTTGTTCAAGAAAATGTACACAAGCGCCAGTTTAGAAAACATGTGTCAACATCAATTCTGATGTCAAAATAAATTTTAGCTCATACATCAAATGTTTCTCACATGTATTTTCTTTTTTTCCCCTCTCCAGCAGCTGACTTCAAGAATCAGAGTCCTTTCACATTACTGAAAATGTTTTTCAAAAAAAACGTGTCACTACATGATCTACACTCTCTGTCACTCCAGTCAGGCAGTGTCAGTATGCCTCTGCGTATAATCAGGTACTCACACCTACACTTGCTGAACAAACCTGTTTGATATTTCTTAGCAAACTGTCTTGTAGTTGGTGTTTATTACAGAGTCAATAAGCGTGCAGTTGTTTTTAAAGTTAAGCAAGCTCACACAAGGTGAGACGGCAGGCACAATCAAAGCAGTCAATATTAAGCTTTATGAAGATTTACAGCAGACTACTGCTTTAAAGCACAAATACATTTAGCATGTATTAAATGTGAGGAGGTGCAGGTAATTAAGGAGTAGTAGTAGAAATAGATTCTTTCTTATCTTTATAAAGTAGTAAAATTATTAAGAGACACTCTCCAGTTTTCTCCTGTTGCTTTTGTTTTAAGCACAACAAGCGATAAGTGAAAACAAAACTAAAAAGAAAATCATTTCTATCTTGAAAAAACCCATTTTAATAATCATGTCGCTAAATATAACTATGAAGATTCTTCTAAAATAAATACATAGAAAAAAGATGAATGAAAAAAAAGACCAAATTTAAATGTAGAGTTAATGATAAGTGTTTTCAGATTTCAGTTGATTTCTGCTTTTTTCTTGATTTTGAAGTAATGTGACCACATGACAGTTGTTTACAAAGAGCTGGTCAAACCTCATGGGCAGTGACATCCAAGCAGCAGTGGACGCTGACACTGTTTTTTCTTGTTGAGCTGTGCAACACCTACAACTTATACCAACTATAACCAGGTCATGGATAAATGGCAGATTTTTTTTCTCCAGTTTCTATTACGCTTGTTGTCGCAGTGTTTCTATTTTCTTTGGTTTTTGTCAGCTTAATCTCTATTTTTATTACCATGTATACACACAGACCTTCCTGTTAAACCACATGATTAATAAAAACATGCCTAACTTAGAGGGTGTGTTTGTGTGCTCTGTGATTCACATACATACCTATTCCACCCACAGAGAAAGGGGACGCGCACAGAAAGGGTACAACACATTGAACATAAGTGTCCAGAAATGTAGCTGTACCTGACATATTCATACTTTCAAAAGCTCTAATATACATGAGAACAGTATCAGCCATGGAAACATGCAATATGCCATGCAGTCTCAAAATAAATATATAATTCACTAGGCTGCAGAAAATGAGCTATTGTAAAGAATCATTAATAAGAACAAACAAATCCCAGATCAGAAAAGAAAGAAAAGACTTACCAAGTTAAATGTAAATCCCAATACAGAAAAGAAAACACCATGTGCTTGAAAAGGAGTCTGAATATGTTAAAGATGTTGTAGTTTCTTCCTTTTCTTTTAACCTTTTGGTCCCACCTCACTTTCCCCCACCTACTTTCATTCTGTTTCTCTCTCTGAGCCCTCTCTCCATTGACTTGTCATGCTTGCTGTAACACGCAGGGAGCAGAGGAAGGTGTGTCCCCATTATGCCTCGCCTCTCTTGGCTCTGGTAGTTCGTCAACATTCTCAAGCAGATAAACCCAAAAGCAAACCAGTAAAAGGATAGTTCATCCAAGTCCCTGTTCATCTCATTTCCACTGTTTAGTGCATCCAAAATGTTTCTAGACCTTTGCTGTCAAAGCAACAGTTGTTGTTTTAGAGGCATATGTCAAAACCTTAACTAAAATTTTCACTTTACTACTAGGACACACACACACCTTGCACCCATATGACTGTTGAACAAGAACACACATCCTTCGTGGTTTAGGGCTATAACTAGGGATGGGTATCGTTTAGGTTTTATCCGATACCGGTGCCAAATCGGTACTTTTGAAACGGTGCCGGTGCTCAAACGGTGCTCAAACCAGTGCTTAAAGAATGGAGAACACAAAATTGGTCCAAAAACCTCTCATGTTCAGCTGGTTTTTTGTAAAAAGATAACAATGTTAGCCTTTTCTGCAGCTATGTGGCATATATGGTATCACTCTTGGCTGGAAGCAGGGCTTAATCAATGGAAAAAAACACAAACTTTGTCCAAAAACCTCTCATGTTTAACTGTTTTCCACTTTTTCTTTGGTCATTTTAGCCTTTTTGGGAGTATCTGCCATCAAACAAGAAGACAGCCGCATGTAGCTATGATGATGTTTGATAGTTCACCTTATATGCATTAATGTAATAACGTGGTTAGCCTACTCAACGTAAATTACACACGAACAACATTAAGCTACTCATGCAGAGAAGAACGGCCGCCGCTGCCATCATCATCCGTCATCATTTCTGCTACACTGGCAGGGCTAGGGGCCAGGACTCTCCTCTTCGGGGGTTTTGGGGGATATTGCTAACTCCGGGTCCGATAACAGGCAACCCACGCACAGTAGATGCGCTTGGTGTGAGGTCTCGCAGCAAGCTATCATATGGCGCATTTCTGGGCTTTAAAAAAAAACGCTATGCGTCGCCAGGTGTTTCATCGGATTTGAGGTGTTACCTCCTTTGACAGTATCACAGTATCAGCTTAAAGCACTTGTTGCAGGCTGCTGAGTTTGCATATTTTGCTGTGAAGTACAGCCAGACTTCTGACCGCTTCGCCTTGGGCATTTTTGATCTGTAGCTCTGCTCTAAAAGAACGTACGTACCTGGCCCCGCCTGCTATCCTCGGAAACGTAAAATGATTGGCTAGAAGTGTATCACAGCTCAGGAAAAAAAAGCACCGAAATGTGCGCTGCTTTTCGGTCTGGTTACTACCGTTTATGTCAGAACCAGTGCCATCATGGCACCGGATACTGGTACCCATCCCTAGCTATAACTGCAAGATTTTCAGACCTGTAGGGATTTGTGACAAAATCTTCTCTTTTTTTATATTTTATTTTTTAATAAACAACCTATAAGAACACAAATAAACCAAAAATAAACAAATAATCAAAAATAAACAAACGGGTGTACCATCTAGTGTGTATACACACACACACACACACACACACACACACACACACATACACACATTACCACACATACATACACATACACACCCATATACTTAGACATACATACACATACCTACATACATATGTATTCGCCTATACCCTCATACATACTGACATATACATATATACACATAACAATTCAGAAATATGGCATACATAATTACAGAGATTCAAACAAAATCGGGTCTCCTTGACAAAATGTAATGTTTCCATTTATCCCAAATATCACTAAATATGTCATATTGGAGTCTATTAATGAAGGTAATTCTTTCCATTTTAAACATCCCATAAACAATCTCATACCAGTCATTTAGTGATGGAATTTTCACACTAAGCCATTTCTTGGTAATAGTCTTACGGGCAGCCAAACTCAGAATACCATACAACAGCTTGGACATTTTATCTACATTCACTGAGTATAAATATCCAAACAAAAGTTCATCCCAATTAAAGGGAAGTTGCATACTAAAAATGATCTGTAACTCAGAATGAATCGATACCCAAACAGTGTTGATCAATGGGCAAGACCAAAACAAGTGGAAATGTTTTATTCCTTGGGCCCCACAGTTTCTCCAGCAGCTAGAGTGATTACAATAATGTTTACTTTGTGCAGGAGTAATAAAAAACCTACAGAGACCCTTCCAACCAAAACATCTCCATGTATTAGAACTAGAAATTCTCCACTGAAAAGCACACTGCTGATACCAAATGTCATTTGAAATTGCTGTATCCCTTTGTTTCCCTTTCCCATTTTTTTTTAATGTAGGTAGTATTCCGCTTCTTAACCTCTTGTATACCCTTATACAGTCTAGAAATCACCTTGAGGCTGGGATCTGCCTGGTAAGCCTTGACAAATATATTCAAAACAGGAAGAGAGAAAAGATCTGTTGTTTTATGTATAAAGTTATGTAGGTGATGCCTAATTTGAAGAAACCTAAAAAAATCAGTTTTGCTTAACTGGTATTGATCTTTTACTGATTGGAAGTCCCTAAGAATTCCCTTATCATAAAACATACAATATGCCATTAAGCCTTGCCCTGCCCATTTTTTATATCTTACATCTAACTTATTGGGTAAAAAATCAAAATCAAAAGTGCACCATCTTAAAATCCTGGCCTCTTCATTCCAATCATTCTTATTAAGAAATTGTAACCAAAGTTTTAAAGGCAGGTTAATCCATTGGTTTCCTTGATTAATTTGTTTTTTAATAAGTGTCACATCCCCTAAGCTTGCCTGAATTGGAAAATCTCTTAAGGCCACTGTTTCTGTTTCTATTTCTTTCCATCTCGCTTGGTAGTCTACATTACACCAACACACTAATATCCTCAATTCAGCTGAAATATAATAATCTTTCAAACATGGGAACCCCAGCCCCCCTTTGTCTTTAGCCAACTGGATAGTTTGGTACTTAATCCGTGTTTTTTTCCCCTGCCATATGAACCTAGAGATTATTTTGTCCCATTCCTGAAATTGTTTATCAGTTATTTCAACTGGGAGTGTTTGGAACAGAAAAAGCATCCTGGGCAAGATATTCATTTTAACTGTATCAATACGTGATTCAAAATTTTAAAATGGTAATAAGTTCCATCTTTTAATATCCTCATTTATTTTATAACACAAAGGATTAAAGTTTGCATTATATATCTTAGAGAGATCTTTAGTAATATTTACTCCAAGATACTTCATCTGCTCCGACTCGAAGTTCAAATTGACTTTAGACTTAATTTCCTGATTTGGCTTATAATTAAAAGTTAATATCTGAGTCTTCGATATATTTAGTTTATAACCTGATAGTGAGCTAAAGGTCTCCAGAAGTGATAACAGCTTGGGGAGAGTAATGTTTGGATTTGTCAAGTAAATCAAAATATCATCAGCAAACAAGGAAATCTTATGCTCTCGACCCATGATCTTGACTCCAGTAATATTATTGCTTTGTATAACACTTTGACTCAGGGCCTCTTTGAAAAGAGCAAAGAGTGAGGGACTTAAAGGGCAACCCTGACGTGTCCCTCTCTGTAAATTAAAAACATTAGAAAGCGCCCCGTTAACTTTAATTCGTGCCATTGGTGATTTATATAGTGCTTGAATAATCCTGATAAACGATTGATGAAATCCAAACTTGCCCATGACTTTATACAGAAATTCCCAATTAACCCGATCGAAGGCCTTTTCAGCATCTAAGCTCATAAGGACGATCTGAATTTTATTTTTTCCAACATAATCAATAACATGTAATGTTCGGCGAACATTATCTTGCATTTGTCTCTGCTTAATAAAACCAGTCTGATCCAAGCTAATTATATGAACAAGAATATTTTCAATTCTTTTGGCAAGGATGTATGTGAATATCTTATAGTCCTGGTTAAGAACACTAATAGGGTGGTAATTTCCACAATCAAGCCTGTCCTTTCCTTCTTTACCTATTAAGGAAATAGAAGCCTCATTCCAAGATGGGGGGATTACTCCCGTCTTTAAAATATAATTGAATGATGTTCTCATCAAGGGAATCAATAACTCTTTCATTTCCTTATACCAATCTGATGGGAATCCATCCGGGCCTGGGGATTTATTAGGTTTTAATTTTGAAATAGCTTTTTTAATTTCAATTTCAGATATGTCCTTGATTAAGGTTATATTCTGGTTTTCATTCAGCTTTGGTAAGCAAAGTGAGTCCAAGAAAGATATCATACCTTTAACATCCACTCTAGGTTGTGTGTATAGTTCTTTGTAAAATTTTAAAAAAGCTAACTGAATGTCTTCCAATTTATACACAACGTTATTTGTTTGAGGATCCTTTATTTTATGTATTATATTTTCTGATTGTTGTTTTTTTAATTTATAGGCCAGTAATTTTGCAGATTTGCCTCCTACCTCATAGTATCTTTGTTGTAAAAAAGCCATATTTTTTTGTATTTCACTTGAATAAATTTCATCAATTTCGTGAGAAAATCTTCTCATGATAGTCTTTCTGGTTTAGCAATACTGTGCACCTACCCTTGTCTGCCGGAAGGATGATAATGTTGTTGTCATCACTAAGTGATGTGAGTGCCTTCCTCTCCTCCATGATGATGTTGGATGCTGGGGGCTTTGCATTGCTGAGACAGGCCAAAACTTTCGCCCATAGTTGCTCTGCTTCCACTTCAGAGCGAACACCATCCCCACTGACACAGTGGCCAGGAAAGCTGAAGAACAGCACATCAAGAAGGCCCTGAATAAATGTGGTTATCCCAGCTGGACTTTTGTCAAAGCTGGAAAGGCACCTAAATAAAGCTCCAGCCAATCCAGGAAAGAAGGACAACCACTGCCCAAGCGAAAACCTGTAGTGATCCCGTACATGTCAGGAGTATCGGAACAGTTGAGACGCATTTTTTCTAATTGTCTCTGTGGCTTTTAAACCCCAAAACACGCTGCGCCAAAAATTGGTCCACCCCAAGGATCGGGTCCCCCGACACAAACAGAGTAACATAGTGTACGCTGTCTGTGAAGGTTCTCAGTCATCCAGGTCATCGTAGTCAAAGGAGCTTGCAAAGTGTACGCTGTTAAGTGCCAGGAGGATTGCAAGGATTTATACATCAGGGAAACCAAACAACATCTGGCGAAGTGGATGGCACAACACAGAAGAGCCACCTCGTCAGGCCAGGACTCTGCAGTCTATTTACACCTACAGGCCAGTGGACACTCTTTCAAGGATGAGGATATACACATCCTGGACAGGGAGGAACACTGGTTTGAGCGCGGAGTCAAGGAGGCCATTTACATGAAAAGGGAAAGACCATCTCTGAATCGAGGAGGGGGCCTAAGGGTACATCTTTCGCCATCATACAATGCAGTGATTGCAGCCATTCCCCAACTCTCTGTGAATGGTACTCATGGCCATTGATCAGTGGGTTTTGGTCAGTGGTTGTTGATCAATGGTCATGAGAATTTGCATAATTATGATTAAGGAACTGACCTCCCAGCCAATTGTTCCTTCAGTGGGCTGGTTTCAGTCATTATGCAAATGTACTGTTTATAAGATTGGGGAAACCTGCAGTCAGCTGAGACTGAAGAAGTCACTTGGATGAGTGACGAAACGTTTCTCCCACAAAACGCTACGTCCAGATGAACAGAATCAACTTTTTGAGACAAGATGCACTAGTTTAAAATGTAAGTAAAGAGAATTAAGGTTGTCCTGAAGGGTAATGGAAAGAAAGAGGACAAGGCAGAAGAGGATGAGCGAGAAGGAGGTACAAAGTTAGGATCCAGGACTAAAATTAATACCTAAATGAAAATGAAGAAAATGATGCACTTTTAAGGTTGATACTCTAAGCAAATCTTCAAGTAAGTGTGGAATAATTGTGCAGCGTGTTGAGAAATTAGAGTTAAAATGTGAGGATGGATCATCGATTTTTTTCAAATATCATCATCATTTTATATAAACAGTTCATTTATTGTTAGCACTACAAGGTTCCTGGTTTGCTGCTTCAAAATCAAAAGAAAAAAAAATCAAAAGATGCGTGAGAGATATAGATCAAGGAAGGAAGAAAGGCCCAAAGAAGCTTATTTATAGGGCACAGAGTACTGTGCTACGCCTCAAGCACTGATTACAACATCCTTTAGAAATGAAACATTAAAACACAAAGATAACTGTCTTACTTCCTCTGGTAGAGAAATCACTGACACTTTTCTGTGGAACTCACTCGAGCAGTGTTTCTGCAGTCAACAGAAACCCAGATGTGCCTGGTGAAAACTGGGCATGTTGCCATTGTTTTAAAGGGCAAATGCATAATGTTAACAATGACTGGGATTAGAGATAGTGAATCTGTGCTTAAAAGTGATTAAGAAATTATAATTGAAAACAGAAGTAGAAAAACTTTCACATTGTTGACGATTAAGGGGGAACTTGATAGGTTAATTGATTAATCTAAATTGCCAATAGGTGTGAATCTGTGAGTGAATGTGAATGCTAATGGTTGTCTGTGTCTCTATGTGTTAGCCCTGTGACAGACTGGTGACCTGTCCAGGGTGTACCCTGCCTCTTGCCCTATGACAGCTGGGATAAGCTCCAGCACCCCCCGCGACCCGGAAAGCATAAGCGGAAGCAAATGGATGGATGGATCAACAATGATATAAATGAATTGCAGGTTTTTACAATGTTTTAACTGTTTGGGCTAAGAGAAAAGAAAATGAAAAAAAAAGTTTTTTTACATGTTAAAATACTTTCAGTTGGGCTTTATGTTCCCCACAAAGTAAAGCTGACAGTCCGGCTTTATAAAGTAAGCCACAGTGGCAAAGTTTCCAAATCCGAGTAACTGCAAGGATTTAGGGCCTGTAATAACTTGCAAGTTTTTTTTTTTTTTCTTTTCAGTGATGACAATCCTTTGGATCTTTTTGCCAGCACAAACATTTTTTTTTCCCTATGGAAAATAAATAACCTGCATGCTTTCATTTTACGTTCGCACAGACACACTGAATTTGTCTGTGCGAAAACAGACAAAATCAGTGTGTGTGTGTCTAACAAACAGCTTAAGAAGGATTTTTGTTTTGTTTGTTTTTTTAATTGGTTTTCTCATCTAGCATATGTCCCTTGATTTCTCATGGAGCATTGTGCTAAATATTTGTAGTATAGGTCACTTTTGCCAAACATTTTTGCCACTGCTACAGACAGAGTGCAAGCATGTCCCTCTACCTCCCAGTAACACCGGTCGGACAAACCCTCTCTGCACAGCACCTGAGGAAATTTAGTGAACCTGTCCAGATGTGCTGAAGCCTGGCCAGGTGAAGGCCTCATCCTGCGATTCTCTAATATCAGGTGGAGATAACAATAGTTTGAGGTCCCATCTAGTTTGAGGGGATGAACATCTGGCAAAAAATACAGCGAGTGCTGTATTCCCACTATTTTCAACTATAAACTATATATGATTTTATAGTCCTGTGCGAAATACGGCTGTATAAATGTGTCGCAGCCCCTTGGCGTGCGCACTCACAACAATGGCTGAGCGTAATTGTGTGGATGTATTTTACCTCCACAAACAGCTGAGACGTGGTTTGCGATACATGTGGAAAAAAAGTGAGGTGTTGTGGCCATACTTGCCAACCTTGAGACCTCAGAATTAGGGAGACATTCAAAAGGGCTGTTGGGGGGGGGGGATAAATACATTTTACAGTGTTTATTTATCTGATAAAATACATTAAATGTCACCGTTATTATTGGCCGGCCCGGAAACCGCGGGGGTGTCCAAATTCAGAGGCTGCTTCCACCTGAGGACCCGGCCTTCGTGGTCTAAAGAAACCCGGGTAGTACGTCATGAGCTCCCTCAGTGGAGTGAAACTCTGCCGTCTGCTCCTTGCTATCTAAAATATAACCGGGCGCTGACGTAAACTCTCGACCGTCTCACACTTCTGTTTAATCAGTTTTCTGTTTGACGTTTATTCAGCTGTGTGAAAACCCCGGAGGAACCGTCCTGAGGGATTAATAAAGTTAAATTTAATTTAATCTAATCGAATAACTTTAATCTCAGCCAAACCGATTTACTCACGAACAAATAAAACACTGAAAAAGCCAAACAATAACATTTTTAAGTTATCAAAGTGAGTTATATATCATGTTCAACCAGAGTAGTGAAAGACCGCGGGGGTTTGAAAACGATGTGTCGGTCAGCTCAGATATTTGAAGTTTACACAGCTACATTCTCACCTGAAAATATGTTAAAAGATTTTGCGACCCAGAAAGAGAAATAAGAGCAATATTAAAACTAAGTAGCTGCCGCCATTGTTGGAAACTGGAATTGGCTGGGCCGCGCTATGAATTCTGCGATATGGTTTTTCAATTTTGTTGTCCGGGTGGAAAATCGGGAGAATGGTGGCTCTGGGAGTTTTTCGGGAGGGGCACAGAAATTCGTGATTCTCCCGGAAAAATCGGGAGGGTTGGCATGTATGGTTGTGGCAACATCACTAATCTTGTCAAACACCTCAGTGTAAATCATATCATAGAATATCAACACGTTCTTGTCAGGTTAGGGCTGTGTGCAGGCAAGAGTGGTTATAAGGAGGACCCAAAGTGCAGACGCTCGGAGGCAAAAGTGTATTTTAAAACTCAGCTTTTATTGCTGGCAAAACGTAACAAAAATCCAACTAAACTTACATGAGCAAGCAGCCCACACAGCCTAAATGAGGGTAGACCACAACACAGACAGAGAAACACAGGGCTTAAATACACAGGGGAGCAATCAGGGAATGGGTAACAGGAGGGAAACACAGCTGGGGCAAATCAGGCCTAACGAGACAAAGGAAGCAAAACCAGACGCATATCAGAATCAGAATCAGAATACTTTATTGATCCCTGGGGGAAATTATTTTTTGTTACAGTGCTCCATTTTAAACCAACATTAAGACAAGACAGACAATACGCTAACTAAGAATAGTACAATATATACATATATATACATACATACATACATAAGTCACTTATAAATAAATATTTGGAAAAAAAACATGTGTAGTTGTAGCAGTAACCAGTGTGTTAAGTGGATGCGTTGTACAGGGAGATGGCCACAGGCAGGAATGATTTCCTGTGTCGTTCAGTGGTGCTTTTCGGTAATCTCAGTCTCTCACTGAACATGCTCCTGTGACTGACCAACATGTCATGGAGTGGGTGGGAGGTGTTATCCAACATTGTCTTTATCTTGGACAGCATCCGCCTCTCCGACACCACCTTGAGGGAGTCCAGCTCCATCCCCACAACATTGCTGGCCTTACGGATCAGTTTATTAAGTCTGTTGGCATCTGCGACCCTCAGCCTGCTCCCCCAGCATGCAACAGCATAGAGGATCGCACTGGCCACAACAGACTCATAGAAAATCCTCAGCATTTTCTGGCAGATGTTGAAGGACCTCAGTCGCCTCAAAAAATAGAGACGACTCTGGCCCTTCCTGTAAAGTGCTGTGGTGTTTTTAGCCCAGTCCAGTTTATTGTCAATGTGTACTCCAAGGTATTTATAGTCCTCCACAATGTCAACACTGACCCCCTGGATTGAAACAGGGGTCAAGTGTTTCCTGGTCTTCCTGAAGTCCACGATCAGTTCCTTGGTCTTTGCCACGTTGAGCTGCAGATGATTCTGCTCACACCACGTGACAAAGGAGTCGACCACAGCCCGGTACTCTGTCTCATCATCCCTGCTGATGCATCCAACCACCGCAGAGTCATCAGAAAACTTCTGAAGATGGCAGGTCTCTGTGCAGTGGCTGAAGTCTGTGGTGTAGAGGGTGAAGAGGAAGGGGGAGAGGACAGTCCCCTGTGGTGCCCCTGTGTTGCTAATCACCTTGTCAGACACACACTGTGGGAGACGTACATATTGTGGTCTTCTTGTCAGGTAATCAACAATCCAGGACACCAGAGAAGCATCCACCTGCATCGCTGCTAACTTATCAAACAGGAGGGTCGGCCTGATGGTGTTGAAAGCACTGAAAAAGTCAAAAAACATGACCCTCACAGTGCTCACCGGCTGGTCCAGATGGGTGTAGACACGATTGAGCAGGTAGATGATGGCGTCCTCAGTTCCGAGACGAGGCTGATAAGCGAACTGAAGGGGATCCAGATGTGGTCTTACTATGGGTCGCAGCTGGTCCAGGATGAGCCTTTCCAGGGTCTTCATGATGTGGGAGGTCAGTGCCACGGGCCTGTAATCCTGGGGGCCACTGGGACGAGGCGTCTTTGGTACAGGGACGAGGCATGATGTCTTCCACATCACCGGGACCCTCTGCAGACTCAGACTCAGCATAAACAGTTTATGAAAGACTCCACACAGCTGGGGGGCACAGGTCTTGAGGACAAGGGGACTCACTCCGTCTGGTCCAGCAGACTTGCCTGAGTGAAGTCTCCTCATTTGCATCTCAACCTGGTATTGAGTGAAGGTGATGGGTGGGGGAGGGGTGTCAGGAATCTCACAGGAGGCAACATGTGAAGAGAGAGGCTGGCACAGTGGTGTGGCTCTGGATTCCAGGCTGACTGCAGGTGAGGTTGTGGGGGTGGGAGCAGACACTGTGGTGTCGAATCTATTGAAAAACAGATTCAACTCGTCGGCTCTATTCTCACCTCCCTCAGCTCCCCTGCTGTTGGTTGGCCTGAATCCAGTGATGGTCTTCATGCCCCTCCACACCTCTCTCATGCTGTTCTGCTGGAGTTTCCACTCCAGCTTCCTCCTGTAATTGTCCTTAGCCTCTCTGATCTTGTCCTTTAGTAACACCTGGATCTTCCTCACCTCCTCTTTGTTGCCCCCTCTGAAAGCCCTCTTCTTGTTGTTGAGGAGGGCTTTGATGTCCTTAGTCACCCACGGCTTGTTATTTGGGTAACAATGAACAGTCTGAGCTGGAACAATGGAGTCGGTGCAGAAAGTTATGTAGTCTGTGATACACTCAGTAAGCCCATTGATGTCCTCGGCGTGAGGCTCACAGAGTGTTTCCCAGTCGGTCACCTCGAAACAGCCCTGTAGTTCCGCTATTGCCTCCTCTGACCACCTCCTAACAGTCCTGGTGGTCACAGGTTCCCTCCTCACAATTGGCACATAGCGGGGGGTGAGGTGAATCAGGTTATGATCTGACCTACCAAGTGGGGGGAGGGAGGAGGAGCTGTATGCATCCTTGACGTTAGCATACAGTAAGTCTAAAGTTTTCTCTCCCCTGGTGGGACAGTCCACATATTGTTTGAATGTTGGTAGTGTATTGTCCAGTGATACATGGTTGAAGTCACCCGAGATCACAATACAGGCACTCGGGTGCTGAGTCTGTAGCCGAGCTATGGCAGAGTGGATAGTGTCACATGCAGCTGTGGGGTTAGCAGAGGGGGGAACATAGACAGCCACCAAGATGACGTGAGAGAATTCCCTGGGTAAATAATACGGCCTGAGTCCAACAGCACACAGTTCAGTGTCCGGGCAACAAATCCTTTCTTTGATTGTTATGTTGGCAGGGTTACACCACCGGTTGTTAACTAAAACAGCAAGCCCACCTCCTTTACGCTTACCGCTAGCGATGCTGTCCCTGTCCGCCCGAACAGTGTGGAAGCCTTCCACGGAAGCATTCTCATCGGGAATGACCTGGTGCAGCCATGATTCGGTGAAACACATCAGGCTACACTCTCGGTATTCCCTCTGACTCCGTACCAGTGCTGAGAGCTCGTCGATTTTAATTGCCAACGATCGCACATTTCCCATCACGATAGACGGCAGACACGGTTTAAACCTCCTCCTCGCTTCGAGCCTCCGCTGTCTCACCGTCACCTTTTTTCTTCTCTTCTGTCCTTGACCTCTGCATCCCCGATGTGTTTTCCTCCAAATTTCAGCTGGTACTTCTGCGGGCCTGGCCAGCGAGCCGGCCGGCATCAGGGCGATCAGCTGATCTCTGGAGTAAACAGTCCGTGCGTGTAGGAGATGTGCCGCGGTCCCGTTCCATGATAAAAGTAACAGTTCCACGGCCAGCAGAAGAACAAAAACTCTCTCAATCCACATGATTGAGTAAGAGATAGAAAACGGAGGAAAATACAAGTCAGAAAAAAAAAGAATACGTAAGAAAAAAGAGCTAAACTAAGAGAAAAGCAGGAGCGACTGTAACAGGCTGCACGCTGGTTGGCGCATGCGCACTACTGATTGCGCACTATACATGAGACACGGACTTTCAAAGTAAAACAGGAAACATAACACAGACTGAACTAAAGACACAGACTCACATGCAGGCACTGCAACAGAGGGAACAGAGACGGGACCAGGGCAGACAGACACTGACTGGACACGGGGATATAGCAACTAAGGATACACAGAGACGCGAACTTGACAAGGGGATACAGCTGACAGGGGAGACAGAGCAACTAGAGAAGACAGAAACATAAACCATAAGACAGAACTCAAAGAAACCAAAGACTAGAAATGATAAATAATATAATAATAATATAATAATTGTAATATAATAATAATAATTGTAATATGGTCAACACCTTGGAGACACTTGCAGCTGCTGTGAAGGCTCAAAACAACACCATTGAGCGTATGAGGGGAAACATCAGAGAGAGGCCTGCTCAAAATGAGACCCTTGAGCGACAGTTGGAAAACATCGCGGAACGGCTCACTGCAGTTGTGAGGTCTCAGAATCAAAAGAACGATAACACCATGGAACAGAAGTTTGATACCATCATGGGGAGGCTCGCGACTCTCCAACGGGAGATCGAGAGGCCAGTGTGTTAAAGAGCAGCCTGAAAAATTCTCCTGGGCTGCTCGCATGGAAATTAACAAAACCAACATAAACATTGCGGATCCCCATCACGGCGCCAGCTGCAGGCCCAAGGCTGGAGCCGAACAATCACTCCCTGATAATGACTGTGTTACGGCTATTCTTCCCATCCCATGCAAGGACACCTGGATTGGCTGGAGGACTGTTTACTTAGCCTGATAGGCCGAAGGACACTGTCTCAGCTAAACTATGGACACGCACACACACACACACTTACACTGATAAGCACTCACTCATCCCCCCTCCCTTTCCAACGCCTTCAATGCTTGTGCCCTACCGGGGAAAATAGCAGTCAACTGGACCAGCACAGATGCTGCAGGACCGGATGCGCTGTCTACACCGGCTCTCTCTTACCCTTTACCCGCCCCTGTTGCTCGTCTTGTGTTTCTATGGTGTATTGATAGTCATGTGCTTTTGTGCTGAGGTGTTTTTTCTGTTATCAAACTGTTCTCCCACTAGGAGCTCAGTCTGAGTGGAGTTTTTTTTCTCCTCCTCTTACCTCATGTAGTGTATTTTCGTTGTTTTTTCCTATCAGCCTACCTTTCTGACATGTCTGCCCAATGTGATGTTTGTGTAAAGTTGGTCAGAAGGTTCCTTTGTAAGTGCGCATGCGCCATTAGCGTGCTGCCTGCTGTAACCCTAATTTCCCTCGGGATGAATAAAGTATTCTGATTCTGATTCTGAATAAATTCAAAAACCCTGGGTCAACGACCCAGGCATCCTAACAGTTCTCACTCCCAAAGCGTAAGATTTTACGCTAGGTGACAAATCACCAACATATTACGTTTTCAGGCACCCAATGCGTTCCTACATGACGACATCGGAAAACTGAGGACACGTGAGAACCGTTTGGACTCAATCCACACATCTTTGCTCTTTCCCTTAAAATCGCTTGGGAAAACACTATTTCATGTCATTAAAGTGCTGGTTAAGGTTAGAAATAAGGTTATGGAATACAGGGCTGGAACCCAGCGCGTACCATAAGAACGCGGAAGGTCACCTTTCGCGTTCCTCAGGTACGCCGCGGGACGTGACAAAACGTCGGGATGTTACGCCTCGTGAGTGAGAACGGGCTCAGAATATGTATGTTGAGACGAACTGAAAAGGAGGAGAGGGACAGGTGCTGCTAGGGCGAGACAGACGTCTCTCACGGAGTCCTTTAGTGCTGCAGGCAGGCAAGGTGTTCAAATAGCGCACAACTTCTGTTTTTTTATTTCTATATGATGAACTCTGCATTATTAAGTGATAAGAACAAGTAATCTGATGTCCTGTAATCATTATGACGCTATAATTTGAGATACAATAAATAAAATAAGTTTTTGTACAAAATATCGGTATCGGATCAGTATCGTCGATACCACCCTGAATATTACTTGGCATTGGATCGGAAAGGAAATCAGTGGTATCGCACATCACTACTGAAGAGGAGGAGAGGGATAGGAGAGGGTGCTTCTAGGGCGAGACAGACGTCTCTCACGGAGTACTTTAGTGCTGCAGGCAGGCAGGCAGCGTTTTCAAATAGCGGACAACTTCAAGTTTTTTTATTTCTATATGATAATTCTGCATTATTAAGCAATAAGAACAAGTAGTCTGATGTCCTCTAATCATTATGAAGCTATATTATTATATTATTATTAAAATTACACAATACAAATATATATGAAATACAATGAAACATTAAGTTTTTTGTACAAAATATCGGTATCAGATCAGTATCGCCGATACCACCCTGAATTTTTCTTGGTATCGGATCGGAAAAGAAATCAGGGGTATTGCACATCACTAATGCAGAGTGTAGCATCTCTTGTGGACAGCCTCTTCAGGTTACCCCACAGATTTTCTGTTGGATTTAGGTCTGAACCAATCAATGGCCGTGCCATTTCAAAACCTTCAAGTTCTTCTGGTGAAGGTTTGGATCATTGCTACATTGAAAGGTGAAATTGCTCTTCATTTTCATCTCTCTAGTAGATGCCTGGTTTTGGATCAAAAGTGACTTTTATTTGGAAACTTAAATTTCCTCCACCTTAAAAGTTGAGGCTGACGAAAAGCAACCTCCAAACGTTATTCTGCCACTGCCGTGCTTCAGTCTGGGCATTGTAGGTACGTTCTTTTGGTGAGGTGTAGTGTTCATTTTGCACCAAACAAATTGTTCTTTATTTATTAATTTAATATTGATTCAATATTAAGAGATCTTAATGTAATATTGATATCTCTTTGATGCTTTGAAACCTATATGCAAAACCATGGCTTTTATTTTAGAAGTTAAGAGAGTAAATGTCAGAAAAATCAGTCTCTAAATGATGGGGTTTGTATACCCAAAAAACTAAATTTTATGATTAACTAAAAATGTGCTTTAACAATGTATTCGTTTAAGGGTGTTACTTATACTGTACATGTTTTTATGTTTTTCAATGGATTTTTTTTTTTTGCATTCTTAATTTTTACTATAAAAATGGCAATTAAATATAGGGATGGGTAGGTTCTGACATAAACGGTAGAACGAAAAGCAGCGCACATTTCGGTGCTTTTCTTTCCTGAGATGTCAAACACTTTGGATTCTAGCCAATCATTTTACCTTTCCGAGGATAGTAGGCGGGCCCAGGTACCTACGTTCTTTTAGAGCAGAGCTACAGATTAAAAATGCCCAACGCAAAGTGGTCAAAAGTCTGGCTTCACAGCAAAGGATGCAAACTCAGCAGCCTGCAACAGGTGCTTTAAGGTGATTTAAGGAGGTAACACCTCGAATCTGATGAAACACCTTGCGACGCACCATAGTGGTTTTTGATATGGGCGACACGGGCGGTTTCCCGGGGTGGCATCGTGGTGGGGGGCGGCATCACGGGCATCGGCAAAAAAAAAAAAAAATTGCTCGTACTCATGCTGCCCCGACATCAGCCAGCGCATATTGGGAATGGCATAGGCACTGATCGGTTTTCTATCGCCCATTTGCTGGGAGTAAGGGCGCCCTCCGTTTGCGAGGTGCGCCTGCTGCTTGCAGCACAGGGAGGAGAGGGCGGGGCGGCGGGGGATTCTCTGGCTGGCTGGAGCGGCATCTAATACCAAATCACAAAATAAAACAAAATAAAAACAAAACAACAAACACTAAAACAGCGGACATTATGATACAGACTTATAATTTGCACCGATGTTTTTTCGAAATTCTCGAGAGCCCTCGGTGCGCCTGCTCACTGCTGAAGTCAAAGTAAACTTTATTGTCATCTCCGCTACATACAGTCCAGTATATAGAGAGACAAGACGACGAGGTTCCAGTTACAGCAGTGCAAGTAAACAAACAATAAATATAAGAAGAGAAAGAAAATAAATATACACTTTAGGACTCGGGGTAAAGGGATCAATAACAATTTAAAATTTACAGTTTGATGATTTAAAGTCTCACACACAAGCCGTCGAAAGGGGAGGGGGGGCGGCTGCTTCCAAATAGAGCGCATTTCATTCATAATGATGTAAATCCAAGCCCATTATGTATTCATGATTTGAATCCTGGGTTGTGTGAAATCCCAGAAATACGCCTTAGACCAGGGGTCAGCAACCTATAACACCCAAAGAGCCATTTGGACCCGGTTTCCACGCAAAAGAAAACACTGGGAGCCGCAAATACTTTTTCACATCTAAAATGAAGATAACACTGTATATATTGTTTTTTACCTTTATGCTTTGTGTGAACAAACAAGGTGTGTTTCTTATGAAATCCATGAAGTGCTACAGAGAAAATGACATTTTATTTATGTAATTAACACATTTTGAACTCTTAAAAAAATATAACAAAAGGAAAGACACCCAGCTGAACTAAAATGATCCGTGTAGCAAACAAAAACTGTTATATCGCCTTTGGGCTTTTGGAGCCTTGACCTGACTTTTAAAAAATAATTGGAAAAAAAGAATTATTGCTGCTAAAAAATGAAAAATAGATATCTGTAAAATTCTGCCTAAATATGTATTTTACCTGGTTAATGTGTGTGGTGGGGCGTGGTCTGCAGCGCCGCTGTAGGGGAGCTGAGCGACACCCGCAGTCTGCGCACAGCGTCTGCAAATCTGTAAGAAGTCACTTCATCTTTAGGCAGGACTGTAAGCTGTCATCTGTGAGGCGTGAGCGGTGTTTGTTTTTAACATAGTTCACAGTGGAGAATAGCTGCTGACATAATGTGGATCCAAAGATCCATAATTGGCCTACCTGGGGTTGAAAGTCTCGATAAATGCACGGCGTTTCGGCGGGTATACCGGCTTCCGCAAGTGTGACTCTTATTTTGAGCGATGAAAAAATAATAGAATATAATTTTATTTTTATATTTCTAGAACTACAAGTTAAAAAAGAACTAACATAAATAAAATACACTTCAGCTAAATATTCAAATTTATTTTCCCAAACTACGCTGAGTCGCACTAGGAGCCGCAGGTTGCCGACCCCTGCTTTAGACAAAGTGAATCTGTGAACTAAGGTGTAGGTCTATTAGGTTATGTTGTGCTGATCCTCAAGTTGGGGGATTTGTGTTCATACTGGAGTGCAAAATTAAAACCAATCGAAGATGGATGGAGTGTTCTCCCAGGGCGGCAAACAGGCTAGGACCGCCACTGGCGACGCATAGCGTTTTTTTTAAAAGCCGAGAAATGAACTGTATTTGATAGCTTGCTGCAAGACCTCACACTGATCTACTGCGGGTGTGGTGCCTGTTATCGAACACAGAGTTAACAACATCTCCCAAAACCCGAAGAGTAGAGTCCTGGCCCCTAGCCCTGCCAGTGTAGCAGAAATGATGACGGATGATGATGCAGCAGCAGCCGTTCTTCTCTGCGTGAGTAGCTTAATGTTGTTCGTGTATAATTTACATTGAATAGGCTAACCACGTTATTACATTAATGCATGTAAGGTGAACTAGCAAACACCGTCGTAGTTACATGCGGCTGTCTTCTTGTTTGATGGCAGATACTCCCTTCACCCTGGCCAAAAAGGCTAAAATGACCAAAGAAAAAGTGGAAAACAGTTAAACACGAGAGGTTTTTGGACAAAGTTTGTGTTTTTTCCATTGTTTAAGCACTGCTTCCAGCCAAGAGTGATACCATATATGCCCTATAGCTGCAAAAAAGGCTAACATTGTTATCTTTTTACAAAAAAAAAACAGCTGAACATGAGAGGTTTTTGGACCAATTTTGTGTTCTCCATTCTTTAAGCACCGGTTCGAGCACTGTTTAAGCGCCGGCACCGTTTCAAAAGTACTGGTTTGGCACCGGTATCGGATAAAACCTAAACGATACCCATCCCTAAATAAATAGGAGTAATAATTATAATGGATTGTATTTATATAGCGCTTTTCAAGGAACCCAAAATGCTCTACAATTCCACTATTCATTCACTCTCACATTCACACACTGGTGGAGGCAAGCTACAGTTGTAGGGGCAGACTGACAGAAGCGAGGCTGCCATATTGCGCCATCGGCCCCTCTGGCCAACACCAGTAGGCGGTAGGTGAAGTGTCTTGCCCATGGACACAACGACCAGGACAGAGAGCCCAGGGATCAAACCGGCGACCTTCCGGTTACAGATGCGCTTCCCAACCCCCTGAGCCACGGTCGCCCTGAGCGTGTACACTTTGTAGCCACTGTATAAATGGACATTAAGAGGGCATGTGAGAAAATGTGTATTGTACTGTGAAATGAAAAATCTAGCTATTTTGAATACACTGCAAATAATTGCACTGCAATTACAGCAGGATGATTATGTTAGCTTAACTGAATCAACACCACCAAGTCATACTAACAATCAGAATCCTTGAAGCACAGGCTGAGGGGGCGGCAATTTTCCACACAAGCTTATTAATCAACCAAAGACCAAGACAGACTTTTAATTAGTTTGAAAGTCTGATGCTTAGCCCTGTCCACGTTTTCCGCCACTGAAAAATTCAAAAACCAGTCTTATTTGTTATCATCTATCGTCCACCTGGGCCTTACACAGAGTTTCTGTCTGATTTCTCAGACTTTATATCTAATTTAGTTCTGAGCTCAGATAAAATAATTATTGTGGGTGATTTTAACATCCATGTAGATGCTAAAAATGGCAGCTTCAACATGGCATTTAATCTTTTATTAGACTTAATTGGCGTCTCTCAAAATGTAAAAGAACCCACCCACCACTTTAATCACACTCTAGATCTTGTTTTAACATATGGCATAGAAACTGAACATTTAACAGTGTTTCCTGAAAACCCTCTCCTGTCTGATCATTTCCTGATAACATTTACATTTATGATAATTGATTACACAGCAGTGGAGAGTAGACTTTATCACAATAGATGTCTTTCTGAAAGTGCTGTAACTAAGTTTATGAATGTAATCCATCTTCAATGCCCTGTACTAACATAGAGCAGAGAAGCTATCTGAACGCTACCCCAACAGAGGTCGATTATCTTGTTAATAATTTTACTGCTTCACTACATACGTCTCTGGAGACTGTAGCTCCTGTTAAAAACAATTATTCAAATTAGAAGTATTTGACTCTCCTGTATAACTCTCAAATGTGCACCTTAAAGCAGAGATGAAATGGCGTGTCACAAATTTATAAGATTATTACTTAGCATGAAAAATTCATTTGCTGCTTTTTTTTTTTCTTTCTTTCCTTTGGCCTGTCCCGTTTGGTTCTTTAGCTGTCAGAATTACTGTCCGAAGGCCAAAGAAGATGCCCAACGGATTTACTTTACCAAGTGGATCATCACAACCTTGCCGTATTGGTCCAATTGATTTACCTTTGTTATTATTATTTATTTATTTTATTTTATTTTCAGTTGTTACAGATGGGACAGATATATATATATATATTAGGGGTGCAACGATATTCGTATCAATATTGAACCGTTCGATACAGTGCTTTCGGTTCGGTACGCATATGTATCGAACAATACAACATTTGTAATTTATTTTATCAACTTTCCTTCTGACGATGCTGTCTGTGTTGAGCGCTCAGTGAATCTGCGTTCGACTACTCCGCCTAGGCTGCACTGTCGAGCGCAGATCCACTGAGCGCTCAACACAGACAGCATAGTCAGAAGGAAGAGCGCAGGGCAAGCTAGCAAGACAGAAGTTAAGCTCTCCTTGCAACATGGACCTCCCCCACTCTCATTCAGATCTGGCGTTTGAAATTATTTTGGTTTTCATGTGACGTATGACCCTGAAGGTAAGCGAGTCATGGACTAAAGTAAAACAGTATGTTGGCTGTGCCACGCAATGCTCAATTACATGGGTGGGAGCTAGTGTGTTAGCGCAGTTAGCTCGTTAACGTGTTGGCCGTCTAGCCCCATGCACGGGGTGATCGGTGGTAGCTCGTTAACGGAGATTTGCCGTGTTGTGGCGTTAAGGTCATTTCAACGAGATTAACCTGAAAGCACTAGTGGGAACACAACGAATATGACTGCACATTTACGCCGACATCATCCTAGTGCAAAGACAAAAACAACAAGCATGCTACTAACTTTAGCCGAGTCATTTAGACAGCTGTTAGCACATGATTCTCCTTATGCTGCTGAGAATATAGCCCAGAAGAAGCGGATAGTATAGCTTTTATTTTGGAAAGAGACATTTCTCTGTAATAAACTCTCTTTTCCAAAGATGAGTGATTCCTCAATCAGATACAGGGCTTGCAATATCGCTAGCCCGAAGTCCTGGGGCTAGCGATTTTTTTCAGTCGGGCTACCAAAATCTATCTCTTCCCTGCCCGTCGGGCTATTGTAGGAAGGAAAAATATATGTCAATGCTTTTGCATTCTTTCAGAAATGTAGATGGGTAATTATGTCATTGGCATCGGTGAGCCACTGTCAATATGTGACATATTGAAATCGCGTTTGAATTTGTGCTTGTTTTTTTGCTTTCACTTTGCAATCCTGCGAACTGTGTATAGAGAGCGACAGCACTGATCTGTGAGTGATGATAATTTGTGCACCAATTCCTCTGACATCGTTTTATTAATCGTTAGCTTACTATGCAAACATGACAAGTGAAATCTCCCGCAGCTTAAACATGTGAGAGGTTGATCGCGCAGAGAATCGCTGAGCTTATTTGAGTGCGTGTGTAAAAGCAGCAGGATATATATTTCAGTTCTGCTGAGCCAAATAAGACAGGTCAGGGTGAAGAAGTGACAGCCAAAGAAAAGCTTACCACAAAACGGAAAAGTTATGACAAATCAGACTATAAGGCAAAAAGAAAGTGCAGCTTTATGGTTTCATGGACAAAAGAATTTCTGTGGCTGCAATATGACGAGCTAAATAACCAGGGCTGCACATAAGTGGTCCGCAGGTGCGCATTCGCTGTCAAAATAAAAAACATGCACAAGGGTTAGGGTTAAATTTAAAAACTGTACTTTTGAGTTAAAATATATATTTATAATTTTAATAAATGACAAATTAAAAAGGCATGAACATTTTATTTTGTATCGAAAAAATATCGAACCGTGACACCAAAGTATCGAACCGAACCGAACCGTGAATTTTGTGTATCGTTGCACCCCTAATATATATATATTGTTGTGATGTGGCACTGAATTAGTGTAATACACTGGGTAAGCTCTGTATGTGATTATTTGTGGAATACACAGTTTGAAATTATTCAGCACAAAGTGAATAACCACAATGGTGTTATCTTCCATTTTTGATCATTCTTTATTATTCATCAGATTTGTTAATCATTGTAACAACTGCACATCATTTACACGCATTTATGCTTTTTCTTATTTACTTATTTGTCTTGTGTGATTTTTTTTCTCCTTTATTGTCAGGACATCGTTTTAGAGTATCAAAAATATTGTTTCTGTAGATTTCATTGCACTAACATAGGATTTACTGGCAGTAAAAAGTGAGGACATTCTCTTGGTTTCCTCGTACAAGCACTGCAGGGCAGTGGAGGCCACAGGTCAGAGTATCCAGCCAGGCTATGTACAGAGCACTGGGGCAGTCGCCGTGCGGCACAGGAAGACTCCTAAAATAATTCAATTATAACAAAAAAAAAAAAAAGATTATTGAATTACAATCAACATAAAAAAATGGCAAAATAAATTAAAAATAACCTTGCTTGGGGACTTTTTTTGCAGCAACTACAGAAATACACTTCTTCTATTTTTATTTTTATTTATTTATTCTTTTTATAAACACACTGTATTCTGTGGTTTAGCATTAAAATAAATGAAGTACCATAAAAAAAATAGACTGTTCTTGTTTTGTATTTGAAATCTTACATTCTAAAGAACAAAGTGGTTTGGCATAAAATTATCTTTTTTTTTCTTTTCTTTTTTGTTTTAATTGTAACTGTACACTACGAGTCAAACGTTTTAGAACACCACAGTTTTTTTATTATGCAGTTTAATTGTACTCTGAAATGAAAGCATAGAAACAAATCAGCAACTACAGTTAAAAACGAAACAACTTTTGACCAATAGTGTGTGTGTGTGTGTGTGTGTGTGTGTGTGTGTGTGTGTGTGTGTGTGTATATATATATGAATACACACACACACACACACACACACACACACACACGTATATATATAATTTCCAATATCTATTAGGCAGAGTGGGTTGAGATCCTAATAATGCCTTTTACTGTCCCTTGTGTATTTAAAAATATTTATTAAATATTAGATCTTATTATTATCATGTTTGTTATAGCTAAAATATGCAATTTATGTTTTAAAATTTTTAAACATATACTATAATGGTAAACAGATGTAAAGTCATTTAGTTCCTGAAGGTTGCATTGCTGAATCCATTACAATTATCCCCTTTTATTTTTGATCTGCATTTTCATATTATATATTATACACCACATTATAGTATAATACAAACCATCTAGGGAATGTTAAATGGTGTATGCATGTATAATAAAACTGCCTAAATTCTGGGACTAAATATACACCAAAACAATGGCAGCATATACGATGTTATAGATAATAGACAGTTTTAACAAATTTGCACCAAAAAAGGCTCTGAATTTCACCGGTAATAAAAACAGTCGACTTACACAAGCACGAGGGTGGTATTTTGTGAATTCCTCCGGATGATTTCATTCAGCCTTACTTTTCTCTCAGACTGTAAATAAAAAATTTTTTTTAAATTAATTTGGTGGACAATCATATGCATGTCATCTCCTCCTTTAGTCAGAAATGAGGTACAGAGAGACAGACCTTAAGTCTAAAAGCTTCAAACTGTTTGTCAGATATTTTCCATGGTTCCTTCTTTTTTAGTTCCTGAACCGAGACATCTTCCTGCTGTTCGTCATATAGCCTGTAGGGCGCAACAGTCTCCAAAAACCTATTCATACTGCAAGGCATCAAAAAGACACAAATGAGTTTGCTGGCAAGGAAAGAAACACCCTGCTAGAATTAAACATGCTCTAAATAATTTTACTTCCAGTGTTCTATTACAGTTAATTCAACATCATGTTTAAAAATATCTTTTTCACTAAATAAAAATGGGACTCATAATTGAAACGTTAAGGTGAAATTCCATGCCTGTCGTTTGTTTATGGGGTTAAAAGCTTCACAGAGTTTTGTAAAAGTGTATATTTTGTCTTATTTGAAAAAGATGGTAAGATTTTCATACTTTTTGGGTTGGGGACTCCTCTCAGTGTCTGTCATGACGACAACATCAGTAACATTGATACGGAATCTCTTCAGCAGGGCCATCATTCTGAAAGAAATCAAAAACAACCTTAAAGCACTTCAGTTTCTGAAAATCAAACACCATGTCATATAACCTGAAACATTCCTAAACATTTTCACCCCAATCTGAACAGCATGCAGGGAAACGCTCTTTCAGTCCTGGTGCTATTTCAAATTTGATCGCCGACTGTGTGTTGTACATCTAAAATATACAGTTTTAAACTTTTCTAAAGGAAAAAATTATATCAATTTAATCAATACATTATTTAACAATAAAGAAATAGATCACAAATAAAAACTTACTGGAAGAATGTTTACCTCCACGCCTTTCAATTTCAATTTATCTATGAATAAGGGTTTTCAAAAATACAAATATTGTCAATTCAAATACCAAAACAGAGGATAACATAGAATAAACCTACGCATCACGGCTTTCCATCATGTTTTCTTCATCTCCCAAAATGAATACCCTAATCTTACAGCTTCGCCAGCATTTTCTCCTGGTGAGCAGGTAAGGCACCAGTAGAATTAGTCCTAGAGAAGAGCAAGATAGCGGTGGTTTATTTTATATTCAACATGATAGGTGAAGATTCAGTTTTGACTAAAGCCAATATTGGCACTAAAATTATATCTATCAACTATCCATCCACCAGTCTAAGTTGAAATGTTGAGACCTCCTTGTCTTTGGCTACTGACTGATCTAGGTGTTTCCAGATTAGCTCACAGACCAACTCATCCTTTGATTCACATTCACAATGTGTCCAAGAGACATCATAGTTAGATGACCAAAGTAAGTGGTCAGAATCCCAAACTGGTGGCCCGGAATTCTGACCAGATACCCAATCCACACACTTTTATATCAACTCAGTGTTTCAACTAAGTGTTACACACATATTAATAAATTGTCATGTAACCCGTGTGCCATGTTTCACCTCCATCATCAGCTATCCAATAGACATCGATAGTCTTTGTTCCCCCAGCATTCTTAAACACAGTCTTGACCTGATCGCTTTTGCTGTTTTCAGAAATGTCATTAGCTGCAAAAAGCAATAGATATGTGTTATCATAAAGATTACTCCATATTCGTACTTAAGAAGCAGTAATTATAATGTATATTTGTATTAGAAGTGCTTACCAGAGTTTTTCTCAGGAAGCTGATGGTCATTGCTTTCAATGGCTTCATCAGGCTCAAAGCCTTGGTTTTCTAACGTTAAAAAATAAATTATATATATAAATTATACATATATACGTTTGGGAATTGATGCCTAAAAGAATTCTAGGCCATGTATCCAACCTTTAAAATCAGCATGGTCATTGATGTCCAGCCCATCCATCATCCTCAAGATACACAAACAGTAGTTGGCATCAAATGTATCACTGAAGAACAGTAAAAGAGAGTGTGTGAGCAACAGAAATACTTTTAAGGACTCTTTACTCATTTCAGTGTTAAGTAGAAGGTGTTATAATATTGTATGGTACTTTCGATATGCTAAAAATGCACACCACACTTTTAAAAGAATCGTTAAAAGGCTTTTTATGAATTTTAGACCAAATCATTAAGTTGACCCTTAAGACCACGGTGTATGTAAGCCAAATTTTCGTGGATGGTAACGTGAACCCACCCTACCTATCTATGAATAACAGTTTTCAAAAATACAGATATTGTCAATTCAAATACCAAAACAGAGGTTAAAATAGAATAAACCTACGCATCACGGCTTTCCTTCATGTTTTCTTCATCTCCCAAAATGAAAACCATAACAACACCATAACGTTTTTTTCAGAATTGATTCAAAGATGTAATCTTTGATGTTTACAATAGAATGATGCTCACACATACAGAATATGAAAAAATGATAAGCTTACTATATAGTGTGGATATAATCATCAATGCTTGTAGGAGAACTTTCCATCCAGTTTGACTTGAAGCCAATGACCAGCGTGTTAGGCTTTAGCTTGCCGAGACCAGAAGCCTTGAATTAAAAAAATAATAATAATAGTAATAATAATAATAATAAGCTGTCAGAAACATCCAAAAGTTTTAGGGATTTCAGGCATTTTACATTTTAAGTTAAACTGAGTTAAACTCTTGGATATCTATATTGAAAATGTCAAAAAACTTTACAATATTTTCAAGATAGTGGAATTTTAAAATGACATCATAAATAAGATGCAGGAAAAACACATAAATCCACCCCTAAACAAGAATATAAATTATAGCATTTCTTTTTAAACAGACCATTTAAACACAACCCTTTGCTTCAATTGTATTATAGTACTGAAATGTTTGATAACATTTTATAGTTTAAAAAAGGAATGATATGCCATGATTACAAACCAAAAGCTGATTTGTAAGTAGAATGCCATTCTTGACACATCCACATAGGTATTTGTGTCTTCTGCAACTCAACGAGAAACCTTTAATTTTTCAGGCTCAATAGAGCCACTCACATGCTGATAAAAACGGTTTAACATTATCTAACATTATGAGACTCATACAGTATAACTTGTAAGAAGCCATTATTCATTTTCTAGTTTCTTTTGGGTAGTGAGCAACAATTGCTTGTCAAATAGAGGACCTACCTGCATCAGATATCGAACTCCATCTCTGAGGGTGTTAGCTGTAAACTGAGTGTAAAACGAGCGAACTTTCCTCTTGTTTAGCCATTTAACATACTGATCTGTGGAATCCTGAAACTGGGTCTGCTTGTCTGGCTCCTGGAAAAGGCAATTTCAACCTTCCATGAAAAGCAGAAGGAACTGAGCATGTGCAATTAAAAAAAAAAAAAATTCTAACAAAAAGCCATTGTGAGGACTTTTAATAAGTGGATACAAAAATGTCAATCAGTTGTCATTTATAACTTATAAATAAACATGAAACAAAGAAACTCACCATTATGTTTCCACAGATCATAAGGCTTACTTGCTTAGTGAAGCAGCCAACAAAATCCACCAGTGCAGGGCGCTGTTTTGGAGGTCCAGTCATGACAAGGCACTGTGGTCTAATAAAAGGACATCAGAGAACAAAGATAATGTCCGGGAGTTACTGTCTATTTGAATTATCCTAATGTTTAATTGAGATATGTGATCAGCACTTGTTGATATGTCCTTCTTTCACCATTCTGCATATGTTAGCAGGATTTATTTTGACAGTTTTTTTTTTTTTAAATAAAACAATGATCACACAAATACTCTTTGAAAACAGAACACATGAAATAAAAAACAGACAAATGCATTTTAACGTTTAAGATCCCTCACCTAAAATTCTTGACATGGTCCTTCACATCAGTAAGAGACACAGAGAATGACAAAGCCATGTTGTATGAACTTGCCTGTATTGAAGAGCCCCAATTTACATCTGTTGATGTAATAAAAAACATTATGCAAACGGATGCAGTATAAATGAAAGGTAATACAGTGCATTTCACTTGTCCATCTGAGACATGTTTCTTGTTAAAGCAACATTGACTTCCAACCTATGCTTGATTTTGACTCACTTGGTTTCTTTAAGTATGTAATGTATATAAACAGGAGGGAGATGACGAACCAGGTGACTAGAGCAGCCCACCAGGTAAACGCAAACATCAGAGCAAAAGATGCCATTGCTCCATACAAAGCTGTCCATTTGTTATAGTATTTAAATGCTGGCCTCCATCCTTTAAGAGATGACAAGAGAAGGACAGTTAGATCTGAGCATAATGCAAACGTTCTGATTTTAGATCTCTAGAACTGTGTCCAGTACAGCATGCAAAAAAAACCTGAAATATAAACCCCTCTTTTTGCCCTCCCTAAGCATAAGCACAAAAAATATTGAAGTGATGCTCAAAGGAATATATCTTCGCATTATTTCTTATCAGCTTGTTAAGTATCACCTATCTTAGACATCACTTTTGACCTGGTGAAATAGTTAATTTCTTGTTTAGTGAATAGGCATGAGCTTTTATCAAGTCTTAGTGCAGTGCGATAGTTGAGTACATAACTTACCAGGGGAGTTGACAATTGATGCATGAAAGCAGCTTAGGTTTATGAGACAATAGGAACACAGGAAGAAGTTGGAGATAATGGGTGCAATGATATTTAGTTGAGCTGTAATAATACAAAAGGGGAAAAAACGATCAGCACATATATGAAACAATATTTCAAATAACAGTAGGAGGACAGTTCTGAATTACACTCACCAACTAGAATGATGGCCACAGCAATGAGGTAGGTGAGTATATAGCCCCGAAGTGGTTCATTATTTTTGCCATAACCCTTTCCAAAGAATGAAATATACGGGTATACATTGTCTTTGCACAGACACTGAGGGATGAAATAAAATACAAACATCATTTCTTTAACAATAATAACTTTACTACATTTACAGATGACTATATTACATGTTTCATTGTTTTGCTGCTTATTCTAGTTGGGATATAGGAATTTGCACCAAAAAAATTAAGTTTTTTTTCTTTTTTGCAGAACCTTGCTGAAGCAATGCTGGAGAGACGGAAATCTGATTTATTTCTAATAATCATCGGTTCTCTGACATCTGTGTCAAAAAGGCAACCAGTTGTGTAAAGGTATGTGGAAAAAAGTATGTGGCTTCTTTGTCATTAAGGTCACCATCTGTTCCAGGAAGGTGATAACAAACAATGTGCTTCCCCATGTGACTGACAAGTCACGAGCCCATGAGGTAGCAGTGTCCCGTAGTTTTTCTGTTAAATTAATTCAGGTTGAATTAAAACAAAATAAAAGCTAAGATGAATGTGGCTAAGAACTGAGTTCCATCTCAAATGCTATGATCATCTTTATAAATACTATGGCAGAAATAGTAGAACTGTGAAAGCTAGTGTCAGATGTTTGTCTATCACTGTTCGACTCTGCAAAATTAATACTTTATGCTGCACAAGCTGAAAATTTGGTTAAGACAATCCATATTTTATTGTCTAAAAAATAAAACATATGGTTCAGTCATTGTGATGTATCTTTTTTTTCAGGTGGTTCTCACCTGAAAAATTTTAGGGGCAGAAACAAGAAATCCAAGAGCAGAAGACAAGGTGGCTGCAAAGACACCAGCAACAATGAGGTAATATGAACCAGATATCAGGCCCATTACCTGTAGAAAAGTTTCAAAATGAAATTGTTAAAAACTGGAATAATGTATTCAAAACAACACATTTAATATAAATGCTCACAAAAATAAACAGTACAGTTTAAATAAGCAATAAATAAGCACTTTTTAAATAGAACCAGCATTACAAGAGACAGTTCCAGAAAAGAAACACTAAACGAACAAAAGACAACATATAAGGAAATTAAAAAAGATTACAAAAAAAGACCATGAAAGAGTCAAGGGCAATTTTATAGTGAGAATAAGAATAACTTAAAAGTAGATACTAATAAGGCAAGCTAGATTTCATTGTGCAGCTCATTCTAGAACCAAAGAAGCCAAAATACAGTTTCTAAGTATGTGAAAGCTGCACACTGTTTGATAAGGGCAAAGAAGGCGAACTATATATTCTGGCGCTAGGAAATGACAATTTAAAAAGTAACAAGTAATCAATTTTAGTAAATCAATTTTAAATCTTGAAAGTAGTGGACAGTCAGTACAAATTCCTTAAAAACAATGTAACATGTTCATTTTAATTGATTCTTCTAATGAACCTCGATACATCATTTTATTTAATTTATAGTCAATTCAATGCTTTTGGGTTAACCTGTTAAAAGATCATTACAATAATAGAAGACATGAAAGCATGGTAATCTCAATATGTTTCAAACTCAGATCTTTAGATCCAAAGGTGAGATGAGAATCGAAAACCATCCATGGGATTATTTTACGTGTAAATATAAAAAATAACTTAAGACCTGATCCAACCTTTCACAACCAATAACAATGTTTATTTTACCTAAATAAATAAAAAAAACTGGTTAAAATTTCAATGAACATAAATGCTATTTATCTCTTAGCTGACCAGTACCTGCGAGTAGTTTGCCAAACCCTGTGAACAAGCCTGTGACTGGACGCAGGTTGTGAAGTTCCAGCCCAGTTTACATGCTGGTCCCAAACAGCCACTTGTGCTGTTTCCAGTCATGAGGTCAGTCATATTTCCAGAGGCATCCCTCACTGTACTTGCGCCTGCAGTCAATTTTAGTTTCAGAACAGAGTTAAAAAACAGTTTCATAGTGTCTGACCTTTTTCTCACGGGTGGTTTCAACAAGAAAAAAAATGCCTGTATACCACAGAATCTGAATGAAGCTTTAAAGTTTAGATTCCAGCCATGTCTAATGCAAAGAAAAAAAGGAAACTGAGTAATTACCAGAAGTGATAACAATCACAACGTAGCTGAGAGTGGTGCAAAATATGGCCATTAGGGTGCCTTTGGGGATAGCAGTAGAAGGGTCCTACAAAAGAAAATATTTTTAGAGTCATCACTCACATATAAACCTTAGTGGGTTCAGTGGAAGAACCATCTTGCTTTCTTGATGCTTGTCATACTTTGAGGTCTCCAGAGATGTTGGCTCCAGACAGGATGCCAGTGCATGCAGGAAAGAAAATTGCAAACTGACGGAAAAAGTTGCCATCAGGACCTCTCCAGCTTGGTGTGAGGTTTTCTATGAATATATCCCCTGTAGAAGATACGAGATATTAGCTTAAATAGTATTAAACTTTAAATTATTAAAAACATGTCCCTATTGTAAACACATATGATGTTTGGGACAAATAAATATTTTTCGTTGAGTAACCCCACATGAGCAACAAATGTTCCTCAGTGTAAAATCGAAAATTGATCTAAAGTGCAGTTGCACATTCCACACTTTGATTCAAAGTAACAGAACACCATAGTGTTTGACAAAATGTAATATTACGTATGTTAAAACAGTCATGTTTGGTACTTCTTCCCTTGCAAACAAGGAGTATTCGAAGTCTACAATTTATGTAAAATAGCAGTTGCTGAGAATCTTCTCTGGTGAAAACTGCAGCCACCTTCAACTTGTACTTGTTTCAGTTGTTTGCCCTTTTAGATTTCTTCTCCAGCATATGAAAGGCACACTCAGTTGCGTCAGGATTTTGTAAAGTAGCTGAAAGTTTGCTCTTTCAGCTATTACTTCCAATAATTAATTCATGTCAATCCTATAACGTGTTCAATATTGTCAGTGACAGTCCAGAATAACTGACATCAGAGAATGAAGATTAGTGCATTAGAACTGGTAGGCAGAACTTATTAGAAGTACTGATAACTAAAGTAATTTAATCAAAATGATTTTTTCAAAGATACATTTTGGAAAATAGATTGTTGTGAGAAGAATAAACCTACTGTCATATCCAAAGAAGCCCTGTGACTTCTTCAGTAGGGTGGGAGGTATCAGTGTTCCCACAAGGTAATCAACGAAGGAAGCCATGAGAACTATGAAGAAAAAAATCTGAGCCTACGAGAGTGAAAGTGAAAAAAGAATATAGAGGGATAATTGAAACAGGTGTAATGAAGAGTAAACATTAATAAGAAACAACAATATTTGTAACCCATGTCCAGCAAACAAAGTGAAATGTGTTTGGGTCTGCTTACCTTGGCTTCCCAGTCCATTCCACCGAACGTAATGAACAAAAGAATTGTCACCGTGACCACACCAATAATACGGACATCATTGAGCGAATCCACCATTATGGTACCATAGCTCTAAAAAAAATCAACAAGTTATTAACAGGAATATGAAAGTATAAAGATTTAGAATGCATTATTTTACAAGATGTGGTTACCTATTTATTATTATTATTATTATTAGTTATATTATTATTTGTTTACCCTCATCAGATCGCGTACAACCTCTGAAAAGCCAACAGTATGGAGCGCAACAGCCAAAGCATTGGCAAGGGAAAAGATCAACCCAATTGATGCTCCTAGTTCAGGACCGAGTGTGCGAGAGATCATGAAATATGTCCCACCTAAATATTTAAAAATAAGCAGAAACAAGGCTGTTAAAGTGAAAAAAAAATCACGCTCTCTAATATGTCATTGGACAGCCTTTAGCTTTGATACACCTTTCATTCTAACATAACTTTGATAAGCTTATGGAATATCATTTTTATGTCCACAAATATTTTTTTATTTGTTACCATCTTCTTATGATTATGGGAGAATCAAACAGCTACATAAAGTATTCGGTATTTTCCAAATATTCTCAATGGGGTTAGATTTATCAATCAGCTGACTTCATTTTTTGAGCATCAGTATGAAAATTTAATCTAAGAAAACTCTGGCTAATGATACAGGCATGTACCGTGACTCTGTTTTGTCTTTTTAGTCTTTTATTTTTTTTACTTTACCTCTCTTTTAGTGATGTGCCCATCACTCTTGAAAACACTAAATCTAAATTTACATCACATCAAATTATGCTTTCTAGCAAACGCATATTTACTCTTCAGGTTTTTAAAAAAATATATATATCATTGATGAGGCTTTCTTTCTTGAGTTTTCTGTTTTTCACATTCTGACTGTGGAAAAGCACTTATTTTCAATATCCAACATAACTGTGATATTTTAAAATGATTGTATTTAACCAAACATTTGAATTATCTAAGTTTATCATTATTTAAGAAGTATTACACCCAAATAACAAATGGATTTTCCTTTTTCTTTATTTGATGCAGAACAATAATTTGAACTTTTTGAAATGGATTAATATCTTGACCAACAGATATATTATTTCTCAAAGATGCAAAAACTTCCTAGTTAGAGACCAGAATTGGCTGGTTTCCAATTTTATTTTACTTGAGCTACTTTGGACGAGAGCATTTGAAGAAAACCATTCACCGTCCACTGAATTGCCTTAATTGGAAACAAGCGACAAATCAATCTGCTTAGTTTTAGTCCCAAGCCCAGATAATGTGGAGGGTTGTATAAGGAAGGGCATCTGGCATAAAACCTTTTCCATTTAAATTTGTAGTTCAAATGGGATAAGTATTCTAGAATAGAATGTTAAGGGCAAATCTCACCAAAAAAGAGAGCTCACTGATATGATGGAATGGGGGATACTAAAAATATTGTGTTTGAATGGGGACCAGGAAGAAGGGAAGCAACGCCAGGAGCATTGGAGCTGTTCTATGATAATGTTGATGTGAAGATAAATGTAGTGAGAATACTCCTAAAGGAAACATTTCTTAAAAGTGTTATAGAGATAAAGAGAGTGTCAGACAGGATTGTGGGTTTGAAGCTGGAAATTCAAGGGATGATTTTAAAAGGCAAGATTGAGCGGCGTCCTCTCACACGTATACTTGTGTCATTCCATTTTAAAATCATTTATTCAATTTGTGATTTTAGGAGTTTTTAGTTTGAATGCTAAGTGTATATACATAATACACAGTTAATAATAAAGTTATTAAGATGCAATATTCAAATAAATAAATTAAAAATTTAACCCAACTGAAAATTTCCATTTTTACAGACTTAATGGCGATTTTTCAACAGGAATCCAGAGTATTCATACTTTCAGATTACTTCAGACGGTTTGTTTGGAATTCTTAAATTGCACATGGGCTCACCTGATTTCACTCTCCCATTGGTTGCGATGGCAGAGATTGAGAGGGCAGTTGTTGTGGTCACTGACACAGCCAGCGCTATGATAACCAAGCCCAACACTAAAAAAAGAAACAAGTTAGGACTCAGTATTATAATATTATGATCATGGAGGTCTTTAATTATTATATCAAAGTCCTGTTTAAAGGGCTTGAATAAGAATGTTTTACATGTAGTGTATCAATTTTCTTGTCTACAGATCTTATACAATTCTGTTATTATGATACATTTTGTATTTATTTTGTCATATATCCACAAAAATGGGCTAGGTAAGTACTCTCAACGTATATAAATTTGTTTTATTTATTGATTTTTTACATTTCTCATGCCAATAGTATGAAGTACCTTCTGCAGGATGAAAAGGAACAAATTTTAATCAAGGTGAGTATTTTATTCAACCCCAAATTATCATTCTCTGTTTGACTGTATATCTACTATCAAGAATTAACAGCCTAAATCAATGTTATATATACCAGAGTTGGCAGCAGAAAGCAGGAATGAAAAGGACCCAATATGCTGAACAATGAATGAATGTTGTCTCACCAATGCCTGCTTGAGAGGTAATCCATGTTAGCCGGAGAAAGAGGATGACACCCCAGATATTCAGCATGCAGCGCATCTGTGATAAAAAGAAAAGAAAATAAATGTCTTTTTTGTTTTGTTTTAATTGTTCCTTTTTTTAGTTAGTCTTTTATCCATTTGTATGTTGTAGACTTAAATACACAAAAGCTTTGTTCACCCAGACTGCAATAAACCAGCCAAATCTAGTAGGCGGTTTCCCTGGAGGACCTTGGGGTTCTTCATTTTCATCCTCTGCGGCGGCATCATCTGCGGCAGCCTTTTCTGCTTCCACTTCCTAAAACAATAATAAATAATTTAGAAAATAGATCTGCTAGTTTTCTGAATAGAAATATAATAAAATGTCAGTTTTTGATTAAACTAGTTGCAAAGTTAAAAAAACACAACAGTGAGATCTTTTTTCCACAGGTGGAAATCTCACCTCAAATGTTTTGCGCAGAACATCAAGGGACGGTCTGATTTTGATCTCTTGGTGGGGCAGTGTATTTGCATAATAATCTAACTGTGGTGCCATGTCTATGGTGTTATAGATAGAAGTTTTTCGCAGCTCCATGTCCTTCTGTCCTGATTCGCTTTTTGTTCCAGTGAAAAAAAGAAAGAAAAAGTTAATAAATAATGAAACCATAACTGTTTGAAACTGCATTTCCTTCAGTGATTGCTAGATTTTCTTTCTTTTTTTATTTATTAATTTACTTTGTTTATGTTTACATATTTAACAGATTATAGATTAGCTAGTTGAAGTAGGATCAGTGTGATATAATAGTATCATGTAAGACTTACAAGTGAGAGAATAAATAAAGAAAAAAATCTAGCGTTTAACAAACCTTGACATGCCTGAGATGGTGGAGTTTGGATTTATACTGCTATCAAAATGGTGTGAGGAGTACCTGGGAGGTCCTTCTTCAGGATTTGCCTGGTGAATACCTGGGCCTGACCCTGTAATCTTAGACTTGAGCTGCCCCATTGATAGTCTCACTTATGCCTGTTGGAGATTATGGAAGAAAAGATGAATGAGAAAGACTGATTCATTTTTATTTATTTATTTATTTATTTATTTATTTTGCACAGACAAAAATATTTTAATGAAATTGAAATCTTGGAGAAAGACTTTTGTTTAAATCATGTAAGTATAATGTAATAATGTCTAATGAAGATATCTAAAAAAAAAAAAAAAAACCCAAAAGAACAAGCAAAAAAACAATACTTACAGTTTTCCCCTGATAAAAGAATCAACAGGTCAAAAATGTCCCTTTGTTCATCTCATAGCTCAGCTTTTATACTCTGCATGAAATAGGTGGGATATGTGACATCCCCTCCCTCTGTTCTGAAAAAGAAATCTACGCAATTTGCTTTACAGGAAGTGTGACATCTAACAAAAACAAAAGATCTATTTATAATATTGGTAGGAAATAAAAGAGAAAACAAAAATATGTAGTCATGTTTCTCACCAACATTTGAAATATAAACATAAATGAATGATTATTTTTATTTTATTTAAGTTTAACATGAGTAATACCTGACCAACCTGAATCACCCTACAGTTTTTCAGAATTGTTGGGACCTCATGAGCTAGCAGTGTTTCCAGCTTCAATCAAAATTGAAGCTATTAACAGTTTGGTATTCTTTCCTTGCCTGTAATTCATAAATATACAACATTTTCTTGCATACACTACTGACTTTGTGATTAAGAGCTGCCTGAGTGTTTTAAAATTGAAACACAATTTTGGCAGCATGGCCTTCACTGTGGCAGTGCAATGCTATAGTTGACCCTGCTTTGATTTCTTGTGCAATCAGCATTCTCATAAGGTCATTGTGCCCTTGTCAAAAATTATTTGTTACAACCACAAGCAAGAATAAGGTAGGTAGATGTATATCGGGACCTAATCTAAAATGAGATATCAATATAAAGCGACTGTTGCTGTAATTTGGTGACATATAAATAAAATTGAAATGAATTGAACAAATCCTTACCAAAGATTCCTCTTAGTCCAAAATATGAATTATGTGCTGCTCGTGTGTCTAATATTTCCCTAGGTTGAATTGTTTTTTTGAGGACTTTAATTTGCACATTTGACATTACATTACTAACACTTTATTTTCCACATAGCAGAAAAAACATGTCCCACTGCCCTTGCATCCTGACCATCTTTTATTTGAGAGGAAAAATCGGGGGTTCATATATCTTTTGTTGGAATTAATAAACATTGTTTGACACTAATGTCAATAGTTTCATCACGAACGTCCGAAAAATCTAAAAACCTTCAAGGCAGGTGCTTTTAAATACTAGTCTAGCCTTATTTTTCACAGGGATTTCTCAAGATGATCCTGCGCTGCTTAAACAACTTTCAGATACAAGCACTGAAGAGGTAAATCGGTGACTGATAGTGCTGCTGTCATGGTGTGCTGTGCGCAGACAGGAGAAGAGGACCCAAACACTGGACTCACAGTGAACGAAGAGAGGCAGCTTTATTGTGCTGTGGCAGAAACTCCAAACATAAACTCACAAGAACAAACCTAAACTGAAAACATGAGGCTAATAAAACATTAGAAAAACCTGAAAACGAGGGACCACGGAAGCAAAACACACAGCTCATTAAGGGTAAAACGCAACGCTGAACACTGGAGGACACACACTATAAAGACACAGGCAGGATCATGAGGGAATGAGGAAGAGGTGGGAACACAGCCTGGAGAAATTAGACCTAATGAGACAGGAAGCGAAACTGGAAACACTGACATAAGACATGAACCTTCAAAATAAAACAGGAAATCCACAGACTGAACACAGAGACACAACTCCGACAAAGAATCACATTATTGTTTCTAGGATTAATTTTAAAGTTATTCTTTATTATTAAATCACTTTAGTAACATAAAGTGTTTCTATTGCACTGCAACTATTTTCACTTTTATTTGTTGTTATCTTCATGTATATTAATCTTTCTTTATTAACATATAATTATTGTTCGCTTCAGGAGACAAGTACCATCTTCTGTGACAAACACTAGAATTTTGTTGTATACCTTTTTTCCCTTCAAGCTGTGGATCAGGAAACAGCTGTGACCAGTTCTTCCATGTAATTTGTGAGCAACCGATTTAGGGAGTCATTGATTTGCTTTTGCTTTAGTAGTGGAATGCATTTTTTTAATGTGCTCAGTTTGGGATCAACAACATGTTGAAAAATTAAGTTGTTGCCAATCTTAATTTCTAGATGGTATTGGATACTGTTGGTAATTCGGAATAACTTTTTTTCCCTCCCTGTTTACCTTATGTTTATCTTCTTGACTGCCATACTTCCATTAAACCATTTCTTGTGAAGCTTCAGCAAACAGCACGTGTTAAATAATGGCGTTGTGTCATATTTTTATATTTAAGGACGAACTGCACACCATAAGATATGCCAAGTCTTCAGCTAAGACCCAGCTGAGTCATATTATTTGATGCATCTCAAACTGTATCCCATCTGTGGCATTTTATGTAGACTCAGCTAAAAAAATGTAATTGAACTGTAATTGAACTGTCATGGTCCGTGGCCCTGTGTCTGAGGAGTGTGTGTGATCACCTGCACACCTGCTTTCCATTCTGGACAATTACCTGGAGGACCGTTTAACCCTGCGCTGACGGATGCTCCACGCCTGTCCGTCAATCACCCCTCAGTGGTTACGATCCAGCATTCGCGTCTGCAACCTGCCTGTCCTCCTGCTTGCTCGGATCACCCTCAGATTTTTTTTTATCTTATCTTATCGTAGATTCGCTTTATAAAATTCATTATGAAACAGTGATTCATCTTTCAGGAATTGCACCCAAACAAGAATGTCCTGGACTGTTAGAATTATTTTTTTTCAGGTTCATCAGCATCTTTTTAAAGGACAAATTTGTACAATTAACAATTGAAGAGAGACAGACCTTTATAATATTTAAAAATGTAGGTGTTCCCTACAGAGAAACTGCAAAGAAAGTCAAAAATTTAAATTACGTTAAAAAAAAATCAGGAAGTGAGAATCAATTGAAACAGGAATTTAGAATCTCTTAATTCATGTAGACAGTTTACCCAATTTAACATAAACCAAGAGCACAAGCAATGCCAGAGATACCTTTCCTTTGAGATTACATCTAACTTTCATGCTATTTGTATAAAGACTAAAAATACGCTAAACGTTAGTCCTTGTTGTGAAAACGCCATCGTATGAATGACACATTTTCCATAACGGGGGAAAATGCACACTGCATTGCACTGACATGGCAATACATTTTCATGAACAAAGGTCATCCTATCAGTCCAGGAGATTTTTTTGTGGGTGCAGTTCCTCAAAAGATGAATCACTGTTTCATTATGTAATGCACACAGTGCAAAAATCATCCAATTCCAGTTTGTATTTTTGGTTCAAGAATATATATATATATATACACAGGATAACAGTTATTATTAATAATAATAAAAAAGATAATAATAATAACAAAAATGTCACCTCCAGTACTGGTTTGATCAGAAGGAACTTTCTATGTAAAAGCCAAGAGCATTTCCAGTTAGTGTTTTTAAAAAGTATTGTTCAAAAGGACAGAGGATGGTTATTTGATCTCCTTGTTGTTGTTTAATCATTAACCCTGACCTTCAGTAAGAAATGTGACACCTGCTATTCTTTAGATGTTGTTCTAGATTCTTTTGTGACCTTGTAGATAAATCATCAATGCACTCTTAGAGTAATTTTGATTGGCTACAGCTGCCAATCAAGGCAAGTTCTCAGGCAAATTATAGATATGAAAATGACCAACAAAAAAGCAAACTGGGAGCAGTCAGGTATAATATTTTTTTTTCAAAAGAAAAGTGAACAGAATACATTTAACAGATTAAGAATAGTTTAGCTATCGGCAGCTGTTAAAGACAGCAAGCCAGTGATAGCTGTGACACTATGTCTATCCAAATAGATGTATGGCTATTAATTTCAGATACAGTCAGAGAGAGCGAAGCAGCAGCAGCTCCCTCCCCAATGTTGCCTAGATGTGCCTAAGGTGAGCTCATTTGATTTTTATTAAAGGTGGAACATGAACAGTTCATTACTGGCCACCATTATGAGGAAAATATAGTTCCTGTTTTAAATCAAATTCAAAAGAGAAAAAAGAAAATCAAAAGAGAGAGATATGTCTCAAGAAGGGAAAGGGGTCCCCACAGAAACCGCTTATGTGCAGATTTTTTCTTTAACTTTAAAAAGTTAAATCTTTAGAGATAGAGATACATGTGTCAACTTAAGTAAAAGTGAAAGTGAAAAAAACAGCCTCTGAAATGTACTCCAAGTAAAAAAAAAGTAGCTCCTTAAAAGTATTTTTACCATTTGTTTTTAAGCACATGTATGTGAAACTTGTGCTATATTAATATAAAAACAAAACAATTTTAGTATACAAGAATACAAATGTTATTTAAATCTGGATTGTACTTCTAATGAAAGTGGTCAGAGTGAAGCGTTATGTAGGAACCAAGCAGTAAAAGAAACAAAAAGATTCTGTTGTCTGATTTAAACCTCCACATCTAATCACAAAACTAGTATAGTCCAGGGTTAAAGTGCGATTCACAGGTGGGGAAACCCAACGATCTTTTAGGGTTAAACACATGTCACATACAGATCCAGTATATGATTACAAATGACAACATGACATGTAATCTTTAAGTCTGCAGTTTATCAAGCATGAATGAGCACTCCTTACGTTTAAATCTAAGCTCTCGGCTTCCTTTCCTGTCCTTTCTTTTGTTACATCTTTCTCTATCTCTGAGTAAAGTTCTCTCACACTCTTTTCTCTCCTTGTGTGGGAAGTAGTCTGGCTCAAGTGTCAAAGAAGGGTGTAAATAAGAAGAATCAGCAGACATTTTGGGTTTACAGCAGTGATGGTCCATTTGAAGTTGAAGCGCATGTGTCCAAAAAAATAACACACTCCTTCAGAAGCACTGTGTCGAGGCTTGGTTCGTTTGGCGAGAGCCACATGATGAGTGACGTCTGAACCTTCATTCAGTATATCACAGGCTCAGCACCTGATTCAGTTGTTTATGAGGGAGTTTTTCCTTCCCACTGTCACAAAAGTGCTTGCTCATATAGGGGCCATTTGATTGTTGGGTTTTTCTCTGTATCTATTATTGTAGGAGCTACTGTACAATATAAAGCACCTTGAGGCGACTTTTGTTGTGATTTGGTGCTATTTAAATGAAATTGAATTGAATTGAATAAATACAGCTAAATGGCTCTGTTAAAGTTAAAGATAGTCTTGAAAAATCACTTCGTTACCTGAAAACAAACAAAAGAAAACATTCCTAATGCTGCACGTGTTGGTTTAGCCTGGGTACATCAGACATGACCTCATCACCCCTTTGAAGTCCAGAAACTCTAGACAGGCTTTTATCAAAACATGATTCAACACTAGAAGCTTTTCAACACAGTCCTATCTGGTGCCATCTGGCAGCCAAAAATATGCAGAGCCACTTGAATCTGTGCCATATGGCCATCACTAACATGTGGAGAATAATGTGCTTAATGTGTAAAAAGTTAATACTTATGAGACAAGTAATGAGTATTCCAACTGTTAACCCACTTTGTCACACTGTGAGATACAGCAGCTGAACCTTTAGGGTTAACACACTGCGCTAAAACAGTTTGTGTGTGTTTTGCCGACGTTTGTTGAGCTAATAGAAATGTTGCATTTGAAATTACCTACCACTTAAAAAAATACTTTCATTATATTTGCTGCTTTTCAGTAGCACTAAATATATGCTGAGGTACCACAGCCACAATTTACGAGGACCTGCACTCGTTCCGGCTTTAATCCCTGAGTATAAGACTAGAAATTACACTAGAAATATTTGTTTAAAAAAGTTGAAGCTCAAGTACAGGTATCTCTACTACTCAAGTACAGATACCTGAATATTCTACTTAAGTATAGTAACGAAGAATTTGTATTTTTATACTTCCCAACTTCATGTGCTACGCTTTTGCGATGGATGACAAAATCCTTTAGAGATGGGATCTTAAAATATTTAACATCTCTATCACTTCGAAAAGATTTACCATAACTTAACCAGCTGTGCAAATACTCCAGTATCATACCATTCATAATTTATCCCAACCCCAGGATAAAGAGGTTGGATGAATGCAGTCTGGACTTGATGGATTAGAATCATTGGGTCAGAGACACGATAAAAACACAGAGTACCTGCTTTATAATCCAGGAAGACTCCAATCTTGCAGAGACCAGAGCCGGGCACCTTGGTTTCTACATTATTGTGACAGAATAAAAAGCCATCTGCAGTGCAATCTAAACTCCAGGACTTGTCATTTTTGCCAAACTGTGACTCATCTGATGTCCGGCTGATGTTTTTATAAGCCACTGCTACAGACAAAATGCGAGCATGTCCCTCTACCTCCCAGTAACACCGGTTGGACAAACCCTCTCTGCACAGCACCTGGGGAAATTTAGTGAACCTGTCCAGATGCGCTGAAGCCTGGCCGGGTGAAGGCCTCATCCTGCGATTCTCGCATATCAGGTGGAGATAACGATAGTTTGAGGTCCCATCCAGTGTGAGGGGATAAACATCTGGCAAAAAATATAGCAAGTACGATCAATATTACCACTATTTTCAACTGTAACGGACTACTATATGATTTTATAATGTTTCAAGTGAATTTCATACAACGTAAAAGCTCTTCTCTGCTGCTGGGGGCCGGAGGTAGTGAGAAGTCAACATATGAAACTGTGAAGAAACAAACTGGAGTTATTAAAAAAAAATCACTGGGTATCTATGAAGCAACTCATCCACAATGCTTTCTTTTTTCTTTTTACATTTCCAACTGTTACCTGTGGCTGAGATCATGGGCCATGTTTCTTTCAGTGACATTTCCAGTTTATCTTTGAGCTCAGACAAACACTCGGTTATGTCTTTAAAGGAGCGTTGAGGAGGAGCTCCAGGTGAGCCATCTGGAGAATCCCAGGAAGTGGAGAGATGCTGTGAAATATAAGGAGAAGACAAAAATGGTCATTTTTTTAAGCAACCCATCATAAATCTAAACGATCTCATGCAGGTCTAGAATATCTGGTGTAATGTTCATTTTGGCCATTTGGATTGAATTGTGTTCAGTTCTCTCTTTTTTTAGGCCTTTGAAATCAGGTATTTTACAGGAAAACCTTTGCTATGTTGTAAGCAGCTATACCTGCATCAGATATATGAGGTCATCTGCATCCGAAGCTTTTTCCAGTTCAGCGTATGTTCTCTTCAGCTTTGTAATCTCCTCCTTCAACTGAGACTGGTGGTCCTCCACCTGAGCGGTGGCAGTTTTTTCTTGGGCTTTAATCAGCTGCTTCACCTCACTCTGTTTTCTTTGCATGGAAGAGATGAGCTCATCGAAGATCTTGTCACAGTCGTTCAGGGAAATCAGAGCAGAACTCTGTTGGCACATCGCAGATCTGTTTTTAGTTTAAAAGTTTATCTTTATTCAGTTAAAACAACAACCCGACTTGATCTTTGAACCCCACAGACCGAGACAATTGTAGAGGATATGTTAAGCATTAAAAGACGCTAAGTTAACAACCACCTGTGGTGCACAAATCACACCTAAAGACAGAATGCTAAACTAAAAGTCATCAGATGAGAGGATTCATGTTTGTTGATGATGCTAATGAATTTGCAGATCAACAGCACGTCTCTCAAAGTAAAGGTAAAAAGAGCAAATCAAAAACAAATGCTGAGAGCAGTGCTTGTTTGTGCCCTCAAGTGGGTAAAAATCTTATTGCAAGTTTGATCAGAGCTAAATACTGAGACTATGTTAACACACTAAAGCTCATTTCAGCAGCTATCTCATTCACCCAGCAGTTGAATGCACATATCAGATCTGAAAACATTACTTTTCCACACCTTGAGACTCTCCTCAGCTTGGCTCAGTTCTTTCAGCTTCTTCTCTTTCTTTTCGACTTTGTCCTGGATTTTCCTTTGATTTAAAGCCAGCTGATTCTGCAAGAAGGCATGGTTGCATCCAGTGAGTCATTTAAATATTAGTAATCAGTAATGTAATTAATGAGTACGTCTGATGGCCACGTGTCGTTTGGGAGCACAGAAACATTTGGACTTTGAAAGGTAGCATTATGTGCTCGACTCCTTGCCCCCACCTTTGCCTTATCCTTGAGTGCTGAAGCGGAAACACATCCGTGGCCCTTGTGCTCATCCACTGTGCACAAAGAGCAAACAAGCTGCTCATCTTGCTCACAGTAGAGCTCCTTTAACTTGCTGTGCTTCGTGCACATTTTCTCCTGTATTGACACTGTAGCTGCCACCAGCTCGTGCTTCTTCAACACAGCAACACTGTAGTGAGGCTCGAGGTGAGTGGGACAGTAAGATGCCAAGCAGGTCAAACATGACATGGTGGCTTTGATTCTGATCCCACAGCAAAAGTCACAGGCAACATCTGTTGGGCTGGCATAGACCAGAGAAGGACATGTTGACTTTGTGCTCTTTAGCTTATTCACAACCTAGACAGAAAGACAGAAACTGTTAGGATGTGCTGTAAATAGAAATAGAATGTTTTTGAGGCTGGCTTCATAAGGAAGTGTGTTCACATAAAAATGGTTAAACTCTGGAGTTCAAATAAATATGTTGGTACAAACTGGTACAAAACCAGTTCCACTTGTTTAATTATTTACACAATTACAGGAAAAAGGGGGGGATGATTTCTTATGTAACAATACGACTAATACGTTATCTGTGAACTACAGAGTCTGTGCTAAGTTCATTTCTGTCCCCTCACCTCGGCCAGCATGTTGTTCCTCCTGAGAACAGGCCGATGGCTGAATGTCTCCCTGCACTGAGGACAGCTGTATTCACCCTTCTCCTCCTCTCCATCCCAGCAATGCTCAATGCAGCTTTTACAATAACTGTGTCCACAATAAATGGTGACGGGTTCTTTCAGAAGATCCAAACACACTGAACAGGAAAACTGAATGCAGTCCAGGTCAACTCCATGTGGCTCATCTTGCTGACTTTGCTGCTTGCAAGACATTTTAGTTGTGGTATTATTAAGAAACAGAACTGGACTGTCCCTGAGTTGACATATCTCTGAAGATCTTGGCAAAGAAAGCAGCAACTGTCTGCTTTCAGCAGAAGTGGAGAAGTGGAAACAGGTCAAGTGTTGAAGTGCAGTCAATGTCCACCCACTTTAATTGTCGTCACATTTGCGTTAATGATTCATTTTAAAGGGGAAGATAGAACAAATCAGTTTATCAGTCATAGAGACTAGCGAGCATACAGAGTCTATAATTCACTGCTGCATTTGCATCTTTCAGAGTCGGAGGAATGCTCTTGGGGAAGAATAACAAGGCTTACATTGTAGTTTTACACTGTAGTACTGTTTGTTGCCTTGTTTGTATTGTCCATTCATCGTTGTGTCATCTCCTACACATTACTATTAACCACAAAGTAACCTTAAAATAACCAAGAATCAACTGCATGTTTTTAAAACATGTGTAACAATAAAATGCAAAAAATGCAAACTCACTCTTTTTTTTTCTCAAGTTCACAAAGGAGTCATTCTAAAGACTGACGGTTGCCAAGTCTGTAAGGGTGAAAAAAGCTAGCAAAACAGATTTGGAGAAAAACTAAATCTGCAATGAGATTAAATGCTGGTAGATTAAGCTAAAAATACAATAAAACAATGTAAATGCGGGATGACCCAAACTGTACATCCAGGACAGATTTGCTCATTAATAAAATAAGGTAACTATCCAAGTCTTGCACAGTAAATATATGGACTACGAGTACAAACCACAAACATCCAACATTTCATGTAGTACTAACACACTGCTCTTGCCTTTCTTTACTCTTAAGATCCAGAACTTGACCTCTCACCGCCTTGTGGGTGTTTCACATATGCAAACATACTTAATAGACCTTCTTATTGCTGGTAGTGGCATCTCATGACACACATACATTTCTTTGCTAGAGTTCCCCCCATTGATCAGAGCATGTAAGTGCAGTATGACAATCCTGCCTAAAAGCAGTATTCTCAAAACGAAAGAAGAACTGGAAAAAATGGAAAACTCCCCAGAAATTAGTTTTTTTTATTGCTTAAAAGCAACAGGGACAAAACAGGGTCAACAATATCTTAGAAATATGTAACATGACTAAATATTCCATGACAAGTTAACAAAACCAACTCCCACCACAGTTTTTTGACTTACTTGTTGACTTGTTTGTCTGTGATGCTTCTCGGTCTGAGACATTCGTCCACAGGAAAAAAAATATGACTACAATGCATTAAGGCCCTCAGAAGATTATGCAAAAAGTCCACAAAAAAGGTAACTGCTAGATAAGTATTCAACAATTTGCCAACAAACCTGATTCCAAATAATTTAACATGTTATCTTCGATGTATGTAGTATTATTATGCAGTTATTATGTGAAGTGTAAGAACATCAAGAAATAATAAGATGCTTTTTTCCCTTCCACTACCTGGATGATAATTATAAAAATCTCACTTAAACCTGATAAGAGACTTTCCTTTCTCCACTATAGCCTCACACGCTCTCTGTGCAGCATCTGATGGGGACTTAGCATCATTAGCTGCTTCATTTCCAATGAAGCCACCAAATACTCCTCCTGCTGCTGCTACTGCCACACAAGCTGCTCCAGCAACTCCTACAGCTGCTTCTCCTGCTGCTGCTGACGACACTCCCATTAATGCTGGAGCCTTTTTTACAGCGTTCATTAACATTACGTTATTCATGGCTGTGACAGCTAATCCAACCAGCGCTGCTACACCAAAAAAAGCACCGAGCAAAGCTCCTGTTGCAATCCCTGTCAGTTTGGTCAGAAACCTGTTGCACACATCAGTTTTAGCCTGGTTTCTGATCTCTTCTGCAGTTTTATCTGGCATTGAGTACGAAATGTGCTCGACCCGTTTCTGTATTGCCGTCTCCACATGTTGCAGCATTTTATTTGTGTAGTAACCTCCGTTTTTTTCCACCACCATATTTTCTATTGTTTTCAGCAACTCCTCCAGCTGGAACTGGTTGCTCCTGTAGTTGTTTGGCTGGTTGTTGTTCCAGTGTTCGTTATCAAAGACGTGACACCGACCACCACACTTTGACACCAGATCACTCAGATTTTTGTTCTGACTGACAAAATCTTCAATTTTCATCTTTTTGTCGAGCTGGTCACCGTGAGTGAAAACAACTACAGCATATTTTAGAGCTTCATCTGAGAAATACTGAACTATCTTAGTGATGACAGCCTGCTCGTGCTCTGTGAATTTACCCACTTGAAGCACAATGAGAAAAGCATGAGGCCCAGGAGCACACTCTGTCATACAGCTCATTATCTCAGGCTTCAGATCTTCCTCAGACCTTCCTGTGTCAAAGAAACCAGGGGTGTCGATCAGAGTGATGCTTCTTCCACTGACTGTTTTGGTTTCTGTTTGGCATTTCATTGTTCCAGAGTTTGGAGAGTCATAAAAGGTAAAGTGCTCCTCTCCAAGAATGGTGTTACCCAGGTGACTTTTCCCAGATCCAGTTTTTCCCAGCAGGACCAACCTCATCGTTGTTGACTCTACAGGAGAAAGTTGACTCTGTTAAGTACATTTGTCTCTCTCTTGTTTTTTTTCTCTTTTTTTTTTTGCTGCTGCAAAGAGAGACGTTTCTTTGTGGTTTGAGGTTTTGAACAGAAAGCAGTAGATAGTTTATAGTTTTACTTACAAAAAACACACTTCTAAATGAAAAACTAGTGTTAGAGCCAAAGGGTTTTACTGGAAGAAGTATCTGGTAATTAATAAAAGGAAATCATTAGGAAGGATAATGAAATATTGGACTGTCTGAATAATCCACTCCATTAAGAGTTTGAGCTATTGCCCTCAGGCTGTTAATTTGGTAAATTTACATGCATTACTCCAGCACTTTGGGTATTATTATTTTTCATTCTTTCTCACTATTCTATACTCACCTAGATCGTGGACCTTTTGGTGAACATGTTGAGTGAAATTGTCATTTTGGAAAACATCAAATGCCTGCAAAGACAACAAAGTATCAACATCAATAGCAATCCTTGTAAAAACTCATCAGATGGAAATGCAGATGAAAAAAGTAATTATTATTATCTTGTGTAGTTCATGTAATAGAGTGAAGAAAAAACGATTCATTACAAAGTAAAATGAAACAAATATTGATATGGAACGTAACTTTACTTTTCCAAAGTGTTTTTCAACACTCAGCACACTAATGGTTAGGAGCCAATATTTAAGGAAAAGTGCTATGTCATTACCTTGTGTGAGTCCTCGTCATCGGGGTGAATGACGATGCGGATCAGGAGTGGTGTGATGCCCACCTGCTCCTCTTCAAATACATGAACTTCCTCCTTTAAAGCCCTCACCACCTCACTGACAGGAAACTGCAGGGCCATCCCAGCACCGAGGACGGGAAGAGCAACAGATCTGAATCTTTTCTTCGCACAAGAAGATAGGATTGTGTTGATGCCCATTCGAAGAACCTATAACACATAACAATGCTGCATTATGACAAATGGCTTCATTAAAAAATGTCCTCACAAACAGACAGAATAATAAAATCCCACCTCTCCCACTATCTCACCTGGACTGCAACTCCGTCTGGGTCACCATCCCAGGGAACAAGATTGAGGAAGAAGACTGCATTAGACTGAAGTCCAGGTAAGCCCTCCAGCAGTACTGAGTCACCAGGCATTGTTTCATCTTCTGCTTCCTTTCTAAACCTTGTGGTCAGCTGTGGTCCAGCTACTTCAAACAAAGCATTTCCAACACAGGTAGAGAGAGGATCATGGCCAACCATAGGAGACACCACAGCATCCACCTAGGAGAAGAGCAGGAGATTTGGTGAGCTTAGAAAATGTGTTTTATTGCAAGGTGTTGTTTATTTTAATTACAGCAGTGTTTCTCACCTGTTGGCTCTCGATCGATCCCTGAATAACCTCCATGTGGACTCTGCCTCCAGGAGCTCTGGCAGTGGCTCCTCTTGCTGTATCTTCATCAGGTGCATCTATCCCTTGGAGAAGCCTGTCACATGCTTCCTGCATGGCCCTCACTGCCTCCTCTTTGTTATCAATCAGGATGATTTTCCTCAAACTTCGACCTCCCACACTGCCAAAGTCCTTCACAGCAGCAACAGTTGCCTCAGTGCACACAGTGAGAGGAACCCCAGACACACCTGAGCTGATACAAGGAATGGCTATGGACTGAAACTCCATTATTTCTGATAAATTTAAAGCACAATGCACAGTTTTCTCCAGTAACATCTTATCTCTGTCACTTGCTTTTCCACCTACAGGCCCAACTGCATGAAGCAGTTTCTTGCACTTTAAGTTACCCCCTGTGGTCACTACTGTTTCTCCTATGGGAATTTTCCCCAAACACTTCACTAATTCATCACTCTCTCTCTGTATTTCAGGACCACCAGCTCGACTCAGTGCAGCAGCAACACCTGCAGAGTGCTCCAAGTCCTGATTGGCTGCATTAACCAGAGCATCAGCGTGTTGCTTGGTGATGTCACCCTGACACACAAACACCTGGAGCCCATCACAAAGGCTGTAGCTAGCAATGGTTGTGCTTTCCTCTCTTAAACTCAGAGATGCCATATTGTCACGTAAACTTGAAGACTGCTCGATGTCTAACAACCTGGCATGAACCAGAGACAGTTCTCCAACAACAACAGCCATCCCAGACTCATCTGTGTACACCTTCACCTCACCTGCAGTCTGACAAGAGCTGCTGGACTGAACCAAAGCTTCAACTTTGTCAGGGTTTACCTCATAATGGCAAAAGTAGCCACCAAAGAGAGCGTCTACCTCAGCTTTCCAATCACTAACTTCATCTGCAGCACCAGGTTGAGCTCGCCTCCTGACTAAAACTCTCCCCTCCTCACAGTAAAGATCAGCAGAGCAGGCTAAACAGGCAAGCATGTTCTCAAGTTCTTGCTGAGCATGTGGACATTCTTTCAGGTAACGAAGGAGATAATTATCAACGTGTAGTTCATACTCTTCATCACTTGGTGGAAGAGACGAGGCAGCAATGTTCTCAGTAGTCTGTGATTGGGAAGAAATGCAAATGAGAGGAGGTATCAATCGGCAACAAAGACCACCTTACCACCTTATATATATATATGTGTATATATAAATTGATGATTTGATGATGTGTGTGTGTGTTGTGTGTGTTCCTATAGTTATAAATTTATTAGCTATTCCACATTTAAAAACCTTGATTAAATTAATATACAAAATGTACCGCTACTGTAGCAGTGGGGATGGTGTAAGTTTCCAGACTTTCTCGGACTGTGATCACCAAATGACGATCTCCAAGCTCCAAAACATGCTCTGATCTTTTAAGGACTCGCTGCTGATCTGTAGACAGACATCTGGAGTCATACAGTGGATTTGTTTTACATTTAAATTATATATATAGTAAATTATTTTCTTTAAAGCCTCCTTCCTTTTATTCTTTACATCTCATGCCTGTCATATGTTACAAATGCCTTTCAACAACTTGCCCTTGGATTTATTGCCGATTTTACTTGACCTGGGATAGTTGTAACGTGGGTCAGTTGTAACACTTCCAATTTCTCCAATCAGGGCTAAGTTTCAAATGATGTGACTCATCCTGTGCATGCCCAATTCAGTTCTGCTATCACATGTGAAAAATCAGCACATTTTGTCAAACACAGACAATTTAACATGAAAAAAAGTAATTTGTATGCCAAAAAGTAAGTTTTTCTACTTTATTTCAATTTCTAATAGCATTATCTGCTTTGCAGTTAAACTCATCAAACTTGAATTATGTTATTTGTATGTCTATGGGGATATATTCTGTGTAGGTCTATAGAGCTAATGTTTTAGCCGTTGGCTGTAATGTTAGCTAGTTCATGGCTATAGGAGTCAGTCAGTTGTAACAGCAACAGTCTGGGTTAGTTGTAACAATAATGCAGATTTTACAACTTACCACACTTTTACTTTAACTTATATTAAACAAGTTGGGGCAACGACATCAGCAGAGAGAGGTTCACTGGTCGCTTTTGTATATGTGGTTAATGCCATTGGCAACACAATTACTTCACTGTTTGTGTTCCCACACATACATTATGCAGACCACTGTGTCAGAGATGGACCAGTAGGAAGTACTGGTAGTGGAAATAAATCAGGATGGGTGCAAGAAACAGATTTCCTCATCTTTCTGAAGCACTTTGCAAACCACACCAAGGTAAGCCATGATAAAAAGTAATGGAATTGCGATGCTGGTGAACAACTACATTTTTTCAGCTTCATTGTTATGTTCAAAATTGGTGCAAGAGTTGTAGGTTATAATGCCCACTGAGCCAATGAGGCCAAACTCAAGGAAGACCAACCAAAATTAATGAAATATTCAGTTGCAGAAAATTCCATAATTTGTCTTTTTTGGGGGGTTGGAATATGTTCAAAAGCTAGATTTCTACATTCTGTCACACACACACACAGCTACATAAATGGCTCTAAGTGCATTCATGTGTTGAATAAAAAAGATTACATGTTAATGTTTTGTTAGTACCCTTATTTCATTGTGTTACATTTCACCCCAGGATATGTTACAACTCACCCAGACTACGGGGTTAATTGTAACATTTCACTCTTCGTGTTTGAGGCCACACCATGCAATGGGTAATTGTGCTGCAGAGAAAATAGCTGCACTATTTAATAGCAGAGACATGTAAATACTTTGCATTACATTTTGAATCCACCACCTTAAAAGAGCTTCAATTTACAGACAGAAATGTCAAAAATGTTACAACTATCCCCGGTCTCCCCTACTTGCTGATTTTACTACCTCTGTCAACCCACATTTGTTCCACTGATGCAACAAAAACTGCATTTGTACTTGAGTGTACTGCAATATTCCAGTCTTCTCCTTAACAACTCATCCATAGAGAAGAAGATACCACCAGTTACATAATAACTGGTCGTTTCAGTTCTGTCGCACAGCCTTAACTGAATGGTTAACTTTCACTTTCGATAGACCCTTATAGACTCTTCCTGTTCAGGTTTTCTTTCATGCAGCTCATCATTAAGTTTTCCCTCAATATTTTAAACCTCGTTGTTCTGACTGTTTTTAGCAAATCTTAGCAAAAAGAAAATAATAAACAAATAATTACGACTGGCCGTTTGCATACTTCGACAACTATATGACGTCTCGTGAAAAAGCATACGAAATATATTTAAATATATGTACCCATATTAAAATTAATGATTTACCTACCCCTTTCATATCTGAAAGCAATACCATAGACGTCCTCACCCAGTCTTATCAGTGGGCCGCAGTCTCCTCCGCCCGAGATGGCGCAACGGAAATATGTTTCTATTCCTTTTATATGCTCTTCGCGGAGACCGTAGCACTCAAAGAAAACCGGGTAATGGTACATATCACCCATCATCCCGCTGTAACTAAAGCTATGTAGAGCGTGTAGCAGGCATCAGATCTACAGCTGATCCTGAGAGATGAGTTGTGCCGTTATGACACGGGCGCAAAATGAGTGCTGGTACGTCACGGGGGCCACGTGACCCAACAACTGCATCAAATTCGTGATAAATTTAGAACAGCAGCAAGTAAACAGCTCCAGGGCACATCACTGGACTGAATGCGTAGCCTTTGGCAAGCAGTGGAAGTTATAATAAACCCTTTAAGCCTTCTTAAACTTCACTTTGATTTCCCTTCTTCAAGCCTATTCACTTTTTTTCCTTAAGAGAAACAACTGTTTGAAGGTCAGATGCACTGTGTTGTTTCTCTGCCTTGTACAGCTGCGCAAACCTTCACCAACCAGCTCAATCTCTGCGCAGTATTTACTTTTAAAGAAATGGTATTGTGGTTTTGCACACATTCATTTTTGTTTCTTTGTGATTTTAAAAGATACTTTAAAAACTTTGTAATGCAGTAAAAACAAGAGCAAAAGTGCATGCTTTTGTTATTTCATTTGAGTATAATTCTGTTATTTCTATGAATTTTTATTTGTGAATATAGTTCACGTGGGGCATTCCTTTATATCAATAAAATGTTTTCCTTAAATGTTTAGTAACGAAGCTTATGGGTAAGTTCAGTAAGGAAGATGAAACCTCTAACATCTGTCTGCTCTCAGGTGTAGCCTGCTAAATCTAAGCTTCACATCACTTCCTCTTTCCCACACTGTCAAGCTGTTTGCAATAACACTGGTCTAGTCCAATCATCTTTTTCCTGGCCTTCTTCAGGTCAGTCAGCATTCACGCAGCATACTTTAAATCTCACTGGAGCTCTGTCATTCTCCTTTGCAAACGCCTTCATGCATCCCACCTCCTCCCATCACCACCTTTTATCACTCAGGCTCCATTTACATCTCCATCTTTATCTCCACCACCAGCGTCTAGACTCCAGGGTGCCCTGCTGTAATCTCTATCACCGCTGGGATTCCTTTCCTTCGAGACGGGCCATTGAATTCTAACCGCCAAATACCTCTATCTAAATTCTGTACATCAATAAATCATGTTCATTTCTTTCTAATAATCTCTCCTTCTTGAAATAAAATGAGTTATTTGTAAATAAGTGGACATGAATAACTCGAGCTTGTTATATAATGTTATAGCATGTTTTTAACTGCCTCATTCTCTTTATTTTTACAGCTGCAACACATTTTGGGGTCAACTTGAAAGAAAGGCATGTGAGAAATGTAAAACTGATGTCAGAGGTCAAATGTGACCTCCAAATTATAATTTGATATTTAAAATCCTCATATATCGTTATCATTTCCCTAATGTTTTGTGGAAGGTGGACCTTATTTGACTTTGAAGAAGAGGTCCGAGATCCAAAGTAATGTGATATTTACAACCCCCATTACCTGTATGCCCATGTGTTGTTAAACAATGGCAGTAATAAACTCACTTTGACCAGATCAGTCTATTGACTCTGAAGAAGAGGTCTAACATCACATGTGACATATTTTAGATCTTTGTATATTGCTTTTGATATGTTAACAATACACACCACATATAGTTACATAGTTTTTAATTTGTAACAATTTTGGTTAAGTTTCCAACAATAAATCCTTAAGATGGCTTTGGAGACTGGGCCGGAAGTCTAATTTTAATGGTTACCATGACCCCCCATACTACACTTAAGTAAACTTTTTATTCATCTACAAACTTTGGACGCTTGTATTGAGATGCAGCATGAATGCATGAGTAAAACCACAGTTATACTAAGTAAACACCAACACAAACCAGCCATGAAGCTTATCAGCAGCTCCCTGAACCAACAACATTTATGAAAGCACACATGTAAAGTGACAAATGACTCTATATCAAAAACAAGGATCAGACTAATCTGAGAAAGGACAGGAGTTCATGTTCTCATACTGGCAAGCATTCACCCTGCTAGTCTTTGGCAGCCACACCAACACAGCAGATCTGTTGGCTACAGTCTGCTGGCTGTCCCCTATTTTTGGATATGGTAAAGTGACTGGATTCATCTGTAGCCATTCAGAATTAGGAAAGTAAGTTGTGTGTGTTCCAGTGTGTACTATAGTATGGATATCTGATAAGATTTATTTCACCCAATTAATTTTTGCAATCTCCATCAAATCCATATATTATGAAATATTAATCACAATATGGTCTTTAAATGTTCTACCATAAGTTTGATGCCCAAAGAAAAAAAAGAGGTATATTTATTAACTTATTTTATCAGGCAAACTGTTGAACTGTGCTAAGAATATGTGGCTCATAGCAACTGATGAACAGCCTCAGAACAGCCACTTTAAGCACACGTTCCACAAATTTCACACTTGAGGATCAACAGCCTGGCGACCACAGTGGTGCATGTAACAGCTAAAATAAATACATCAATCAGCAGTTAAAAAAACACAAAGTGAACTGAAACACTGAAGCCTGAGGCACAGCTGAAAATTAGATGTAAATACAAGAATAGAAACAAGCTCACCAAATCAACTTTAACAGTGGCACTCACAGATTGAACTGTTGCACTATCACTAAACTACCTGCATATATTAACACTTCAAAGCTGTTATTCAATGTGGTAAATATGACAAAGATGATATAATTTTGAAATTTTCCAAACACCTTTGAGGTCAGCCGACCTGATGCTTTTAGATGTTCCCAGGTATAAATTAAAGACAAAGGGAGAGAGGGCGTTTGCTGTGGCTGCACCCAGACTGTGGAACAGTTTACCTCCTCACGTCAGATTCTCCAAAAGCCTAGAAACTTTTAAAACCGCTCTTAAAACTCACCTCTTTTCATTGGCTTTTAGAAAGGTTTAATTTATTTGTTTTATATATTTTTATTTTATTTTTATCAGCGAGGTGTTATTATGAAATTGTGTTCTATTGTATTTTTATCTGTATTTACTGTACAGCACTTTGGTCAGCCTTGGTTGTTTTTAAATGTGCTCTATAAATAAACTTGACTTGACTTGACTTGATAATTTCTTCACTCTGGCATAACACCAAGAATCACCTTCCTTCAGCTGAAGGCAAGTATAGAGAGACTAAGTGAACAGGTGTCGCTTATAACCAAGCTGTTGAAGAGTCAGTGTTCATGCTGCATTCACACACTTATCAGGGGAACTCCAGAAAGAATTTTCCACCGCACTTGGAAGATATAAAGCTTCCACTTTTTAAGCCATCATAAACACAGCTTTTAAGTTTCTTCAGTTTCTTCTAGTTTTAGTACATTAAAACCTCATTACCAGTACAAAGGTTACAGTAGATTACCAAAAGGACAGAAAGGACAGCTGCATGCTGTCAATACTAAGAATATGGAAAGCATGAATAATAAATAAGTGTGTGCTTGGCCTCACCTATATTTACGGGAAAGAACTAATAGCCTGAGTGGTATCTAGTTCCTCAATCTTGCACAGTTTGCATAACACTGTCATGCAACAGTGTGACAGAAATTGAACTTGACCGTAAACAGGAACAAATAGAGGCAAAAATTGCACTTCATGGCAGCATTTTTATAAACCTTCAAAATCATGTACTGGCACCAAGTGGCCCTAAAGATTGTCGACAGCTCTCTAAAGAGCTTTTAAAAAAAATGTGAATATGTGTAAAAATAGATATGTAAAATGGAAAAAGAGTGTATGCTCATGCAAATTCACACACACTATGACCTGGGAAAACCTGTCTGAAAACAAAAGAAAATAGATAAATGGAAAAACTTTGAAAACTTTTGGAAAATTAGTGTTTTTATTGTTTAATAAGCCATCTTTCATCCTTCAATCACATCACCAATATATCATACATATATCAAGTAGTTCTATCATTATCAGATCATTTACAGTTAAGTAAAAATAGAGATTTGACAATTTCAGAAAAATCAAACACAACCTAATTTCTTCAGTCTTCAGTAGCCTGTGTTTTATGGTCCCAAACAGTCTTCTCCTTTAGTCACAATTGAATGAAAAATTATGATCACAGTGGACTGAGGAACAACCTCACAAACATAACTATACTTATAGACCCTGTGAGCCTCTTTAAACTCGTCGTTTTAATTTTTTTATGGCTCGCAAACATATTAAACAAAAATTTATCATAAACACACCAAACGATATGTTCCCACCACCGCTATCAGGCAAACATTTGTTATTGAATAAAGTGTTATGTAATGTGTACCACCTTTTAAAATGTAAACATTAATTGTAATGTAACAACATCAAAAGAAAATGAAATAATCAAATGTTTACAGGAATATCTGATTATTGTAAAAACAAATTTTACTTTAACTGAGTGAGAGATTTTCTTTTTCCTTCTACAGCCTTGTATGTTCCCTGTACAGCTTCTGAAAGTGACTCTGCATCCTTAGCGGCTTCATTTCCAAACACCTCCCATTACACCTCCTCCTGCTGCTGCTGCTCCCACCAAGCCTACTGCTCCAGCAACTACTAGTGTTGTTTGATCTTCTGCAGCTGGCACATGTGCTGATGTGAAACGCTTTGTTGCAACATTCACCGGTTCTGGGTTCTTCACAGCTTTGATAGCAAATTCAGCCAGCATTACTGCACCGAAAAACACCCTAGCAAAGGCCTGGTTTCAGTCCCTGTCATTTAGATCATTCACATCACATAAGTTTTAGCCTGGTTTCTCATCTTTTCAGCTATTTGCCAACAAACCTGACTCCAGATAATTAAAATGTTTTCTTCGATGTATGTAGTACTAATATGTGTAGTGTAAGGACATCAAGAAAAAATAAGATGCTTTTTTCCTTTTCACTACCTGGATAATAATTATTAAAAAAATCTCACTTAAACCTGATAAGAGACTTTCCTTTCTCCACTATAGCCTCATATGTTCTCTGTGCAGCTTCTGATGGTGACTTAGCATCATTAGCTGCTTCATATCCAAGCAAGCCACCATATACTCCTCCTGCTGTTGCTGCCCCCAGACCTGTGGCTCCAGCGACTACTAATGCTGTTTGTCCTGCTGCTGCTGCCGACACTCCCATTAATGCTGGAGCCTTTTTTACAGCGTTCATTAACATTAAGTTTTTCATAGCTGTGACAGCTAATCCAACCATTGCTGCTACACCAAAAAAAGCACCAAGCAAAGCTCCTGTTGCAATCCCTGTCAGTTTGGTCAGAAAGCTGTTGCACACATCAGATTTACCCTGGTTTCTGATCTCTTCTGCAGTTTTATCTGGCATTGAGTACGAAATGTGCTCGACCCGTTTCTGTATTGCCGTCTCCACATGTTGCAGCATTTTATTTGTGTAGTAACCTCCGTTTTTTTCCACCACCATTTTTTCTATTGTTTTCAGCAACTCCTCCACCTGGAACTGGTTGCTCCTGTAGTTATTTGGCTGGTTGTTGTTCCAGTGTTTGTTATCAAAGACGTGACACCGACCACCACACTTTGACACCAGATCACTCAGATTTTTGTTCTGACTGACAAAATCTTCAATTTTCATCTCTTTCTCAAGCTGTTCACCGTGAGTGAAAACAACTACAGCATATTTTAGAGCTTCTTCTGAGAAATACTGAACTATCTTAGTGATGACAGCCTGCTCGTGCTCTGTGAATTTATCCACTCGAAGCACAATGAGAAAAGCATGAGGCCCAGGAGCACACTCTGTCATACAGCTCATTATCTCAGGCTTCAGATCTTCCTCAGACCTTCCTGTGTCAAAGAAACCAGGGGTGTCGATCAGAGTGATGCTTCTTCCACTGACTGTTTTGGTTTCTGTTTGGCATTTCATTGTTCCAGAGTTTGGAGAGGGGTAGGTGGCAAAGAGCTCCTCTCCAAGAATGGTGTTACCCAGGTGACTTTTCCCAGCTCCAGTTTTTCCCAGCAGGACCAGCCTCATTGTTGTTGAATCTAGAGGAGAAAGTTGACTCTGAACAGTAAGCAGTACATGGTTCATAGTTATAGCAATAAAAAACCCCACTCCTAAATGAAAAACAGAGTTAGAGCCAAAGGGGTTTAACTAAAAGCAATCATTAGGAAGGATAATGAAATATTGGACTGTCTGAATAATTTGAGTTTGAGCTATTGCCCTCAGGCTGTTAATTTAGTAAATTTAGATGCATTACTCCAGCACTTTGGGTATTATTATTTTTCATTCTTTCTCATATTCTATACTCACCTGGATCTCGGACTTTTTGAGTGAATTTGTCAGTTTGGACAACATCAGATGCCTGCGAAGAAAATAATCGAACATTCAATGAAAAGTTAAAAAAAAATACTGATATGGACGTATCTTTTCTTTGCCAAAGTGTTTCTCGACACGCAACACTCAGGAGCCAATATTTAGGGTAAAATTCTTTGACATTACCTCGTGTCTCTCCTCATCATTAGATTGAATGACGATGTGGATCAGGAATGGTGTGATTCCCACCCGCTCCTCTTCAAATACATAAACTTCCTCCATTAACACTCTCTCCACTACACTGACAGGAAATTGCAGGGCCATCCCAGCACCGAGGACGGGAAGAGCAACAGATCTGAATCCTTTCTTCTCACAGGAAGACAGGATCTTTTTGATGCCCATTCGAAGAACCTATAATGGGTAAAAATACTGCATTATGACAAATAGCTAAGTTAAAGTTGTCCTCACAAACAGACAGAATAATAAAATCCCTCCTTTACTATCTCACCTGGACTGCAACTCCGTCTGGGTCACCATCCCAGGGAACAAGATTGAGGAAGAAGACTGCATTAGACTGAAGTCCAGGTAAGCCCTCCAGCAGTACTGAGTCACCAGGCATTGTTTCATCTTCTGCTTCCTTTCTAAACCTTGTGGTCAGCTGTGGTCCAGCTACTTCAAACAAAGCATTTCCAACACGGGTAGAAAGAGGATCATGGCCAACCATAGGAGACACCAAAGCATCCACCTAGGAGAAGAGCAGGAGATTTAGAAAATGTGTCTTATTGTGAAGTGTCGTCATTACAGCAACATTTCTCACCTGTTGGCTCTCGATCGATCCCTGAATAACCTCCATGTGGACTCTGCCTCCAGGAGCTCTGGCAGTGGCTCCTCTTGCCGTATCTTCATCAGGTGTATCTATCCCTTGGAGAAGCCTGTCACATGCTTCCTGTATGGCCCTCACCGCCTCCTCTCTGTTATCAATCAGGATGATTTTGCCCAGACTTCGACCTCCCACACTGCCAAAGTCCTTCACAGCAGCAACAGTTGCCTCAGTGCACACAGTGAGAGTAACCCCAGACACACCTGAGCTGATACAAGGAATGGCTATGGACTGAAACTCCATTATTTCTGAAAACTTTAAAGCACAATGCACAGTTTTCTCCAGTAACATCTTATCTCTCTTACTTGGTTTTCCACCTGAGGGCCCAACTGCATGAAGCAGTTTCTTGCACTTTAAGTTACCCCCTGTGGTCACTACTGTGTCTCCTATGGGAATTTTCCCCAAACACTTCACTAATTCATCACTCTCTCTCTGTATTTCAGGACCACCAGCTCGACTCAGTGCAGCAGCAACACCTGCAGAGTGCTCCAAGTCCTGATTGGCTGCATTTACCAGAGCATCAGCGTGTTGCTTGGTGATGTCACCCTGACACACAAACACCTGGAGCCCATCACAAAGGCTGTAGCTAGCAATGGTTGTGCTTTCCTCTCTTAAACTCAGAGATGCCATATCGTCACGTAAACTTGAAGGTTGCTCAGTGTCTAACAACCTGGCATGAACCAGAGACAGTTCTCCAACAACAACAGCCATCCCAGACTCATCTGTGTACACCTTCACCTCACCTGCAGTCTGACAAGAGTTGCTGGACTGAACCAAAGCTTCAACTTTGTCAGGGTTTACCTCATGATAGCAAAAGTAGCCACCAAAGAGAGCGTCTACCTCAGCTTTCCAATCACTAACTTCATCTGCAGCACCAGGTTGAGCTCGCCTCCTGACTAAAACTCTCCCCTCCTCACAGTAAAGATCAGCAGAGCAGGCTAAACAGGCAAGCATGTTCTCAAGTTCTTGCTGAGCATGAGGACATTCTTTCAGGTAACGAAGGAGATAATTATCAACGTGTAGTTCATACTCTTCATCGCTTGGTGGAAGAGACGAGGCGGGAATGTTCTCAGGAGTCTGTGCCTGAGAAAGACATGCAAATACAAACGGCTATTAACATATAGCAAATTGTCCTTACATTAATAATATAATCGAATTTACAACATTCATTTAATGTGGATACATAAAACTATTAAAAAAAACATGATTAAATTAATGTATGAACTTTACCTCTGCTAGAGCAGAAGTGGGGCTGGTGAGGTGAGAGGTGTCATTTTCCAAACTTTCTCGGACAAAGATCACCGAGCAACGATCTTCAAGCTCCAAAACATGCTCTGATCTCTGAAGTACTCGCTGCTGATCTGTAGACAGATATTGCAAATTACAGACTGAATTCCTTATATAACCTAAGTATTTTTTTTATTTTTCTTCCTTTGCCATTCTTCATCGTGTTTTTTCTTCTCTTTTCACTGAGTGACAAAAATATAAAACGTCTAATTTAATATCAAATGTGTCACACGCACAATGTTTCCCTGACTACACCAGTAATAAAAGCATGCAGATGATTTCAAAGTCTACCTCTGCTTAAGGGCTTGTACAGCTTATTTTACTTCCTCTACTAACTCGTACAAACAGCAAATACAATAAAAACTGCATATGCAGAGATATCTGGGTAGCTCTCTGCCTCTGTCTAAACAGCCCATTTACAGGGGAAAGACTTCAAAAATGAGAGGTTCGGTAATTTCCTGAACTCGTAGCTGCTGACCACCAAATGCTTTGTATAACATTAAGTTTCGCTTTCCAGACAAACTTTCGATTACGTTTCCTTTTTCACTACACCCACTTCCAACAGTACATCACAGTGGAAATATAAGATCTTTTAAACAGCTGAGACCTTTCTGTTACGGCTATTTTAACCGAAAGAGAATAGTAAATTAACTAATGGTCATTTGTAAGTCTTCGACAACTGTAGGATATTTCATGCATAACAAAGTTCGTTCAAAGGCATGATAAAATTACCTTTTTTATTTCGGAAAACCACACTGTAGACGTTTTCGTCCACTCTCGTCACCGGACCGCACCCTGATTTGCGGTGAATACCGAAGTATTTTTGTAATCTCGTCAGATGTCCTTCTTTAAGACTCTCACACTCAAAGAAAACAGGGTGCTGGGTCTGATCACCCATCATCCCGCTGTAACTGAACCAAATATAAGCAGCTCAGCACTCACTGATCATTGTATGTCTACCACAGGTTTCTCTCGTCTATGCGTCACATGGGGGTGCATGACTAAGCATCCATGCATGTAGCTAATGATACATTTAGAACAGTAATAACAACGCCTTTGTGGTAAACTAGTCTGCACATTAAAGACTTTATAAAGGTCCCTGTACGAAAACATTTTAAAACTAGTTTTTTTTTTTTTTTATCCAAGTCTGGACTTCTGTAATTACTGTAATTACTGATATTTATTATTATTATCATCACATTGTACCCGTGCAACTTTCCATTTCCTTCTATGAAAAAGTCAATTTCATCTAATTGAAAGCAGAAACTAACTAAGTTAACAATTGCAGTGACACATTAATCTTGTGAAGCTTTTGCTATTGTAAAGTGTAGAAGTAAATTTAAATATAATTTGATATACAAAGAGGTGTTTACAAAGGTCATAAAGCTAGTTATGTAGCTATTTGGTGGTTAGTGTTTTGATATTTACATGTTTACACGTTTGAATGTTTAGACATGCATGTTCAAACCAGTAATAAGTATGTGTTATATCTACCTGGTTGTTTTCCCTGTTTTGATCTGAGTATAAGATTTCCTGGCTTCTGAGAGGCCAGTGAAGTATTCATGAGGGCGGCACACAGGAAGTGTGGGTGGTTGTTGCTGTGTGCCGAGAGTAAAGAGGCTGCTAAAAAGTTATCCGTCTTCATCTTGCTGTTCTTAATTATTCAGAGAGATTCCAAACCATCTAGTGAACCCACGCGTTACACTATGATGCAGCTTGAGTCAGGGCTGGACTGGTCTTCGGGCATACCGGGCATTCGAACATTATTCTAACAGTGACTTGTGTCGAAAACACTGCTTTATTAGATTGAGCAAGCTAGTAATGTTTAGCAAGATTAAAAAGTGTTCAGGAAAACTGATTCACAAAACTAGATGTCACAGGTGCAGCCCCCTCTCATCTCTCCAAACCTTTGGCTGCCTTCTCTAGTCTATCTGGAGCTGCTGTCCATCCTAGTGTATTGATATGAACATTTTAAAAAAGTTTATTTGAGTAAGAATTTAGCAAACATAGACAAACATCCATAAACATCGATTAAGAGAAATAGAACCTAAAAGTATTTCCATTTCCTCAATGATTGCATTGACCCATTTAGGGACGTTGTAGGGGAAGAGATGTTCTGACCTCTATGCCTTCCTTTTCCCTCTCTCTGTCTACTTCCCAAGCAGAACAATGGGTCACAGACAGACAAACCTAAGGTTACTATGACTTGAGAGTCATTTCACACATTGGGACATGTGGGTCACCCCAGTTCTGTTTGTTCCTTTTAAACTTGTAGCACATGCCCCTTCAAAAATCTCTGCACAGCCCCGCACTCAGTGTTTCTTCTTTACTCAACATTTTGGACGTCTCTGCGTTGTGGTTGCTAAGTCTGACCTTACAATAGATAGACTCAAGTTTTACATTGCAAAATGCAATGTTGCAGGCTAAATAGTTTCATGATTCCAAAAAACAACAATAAAAAACAAAACAAAAGACTTTTTTCATACTTGTATTAAGTTTTGTATCAAAATTACAAAAAAATTCAATCTCAGGTTAAATTTGATAGAAAGAGCTTACACTGACATCCATCTTGATAAAAGATGAGTGTCACAATAAGCCATGTTTGCATTTATTTGCACTGCTTTCCACTCTGGATGTCTATTTATGTTAAGCTGTAAGTATAAAAGAATCCATTCTACAACTTGTTTTTTTTTCTAAGTTGTTGAATATAAACATTATTTTGTGCTAATATTGCACTTTTTTTCAGAACCAAAGAGTTTTTGAAATCTGCATAAAATCACATTTTAAATTACTTTTGAATATTACTTTAAATATTTACATTTAAAGTTCTGCTAAAAGTTCAAATAAAAAGATTAATAATGTTGAACTGTAAAATATTTTGGGTGCAGTTTATTTTTTAATACAAGTATAATAGTGTTTAGTGTTTTGTTTAGTATGAACTTTTACAACATTCAGCAAAATAAATTTAATTTTTTTTATTGATCATAAACAGACTACATCAGATTCATATCGGTGTCGGCAGATATTCAAATTTATGATATCGGTATCAGACATTAAAAGTGGTATTGTGCCATCCCTAATTTATACATCTTTCTGCATTTAATCATTAGCTATTAATAGTCTCTGGCTCTTATTACAGTTTTTCTCGATTGCTAAAACACATTTCTTGAAACTACGCCTCATATCCTCACAACAGTAAACACAAATCCATAACCTCTCACTCAATTCCCCAAACATCCTATTTCCAGGTCAAAATGAAGCTCTACACCCAAAACTATTCACTCCTGCTGAAAAACCAAACTTTGCCCTCAGACATCAAACACAAGCCCTCAAAAACACACACACTACAACAGAGTTTTGCACACTGGTACAATTAATTCAAAACAATAGTTCCAAAACAATTAGGTTGCTTATGGTTCTCCCCTTCAAAACCCTTGTCACATGATAAACACAAAAGACGCAACCAATGTATGTACAGTGGCACATTGTCATTCATGTACTATACAGTACAACACACACCAGAAACATTATCCCACCTCAGCATCTTGTCTTTGGTCTGGGTCAGGCCAGAGAATCTCATCCACATCACAGGCTATATTGGCCCCAGCCAGGCAGCGGGGGTAAAATCCTCTTGCATGCCTGATCCACCCCTGGCATGCATCTACTGATATGTCTAGGCAGGCCTCTTCCATGGCCTGAAGGAGGTGAACACGGACATAAGGTTCTCGGTCATACACTTTCCACCGCCATGCCGAAAATAACTCCTCTATCGGGTTTAGAAAGGGAGAGTATGCAGGCAGAAAGATATTAGAAAACCTTGGGTTATTGGTAAACCAGTCACGAACCAGAGCAGCGCGATGGAAGCTGACGTTATCCCACACAACAACGTAGTGAGGCTGCTCTGGCTGTGCTGGTTCCCTGTAGTCCAGCTGGAACATATGTTGTCTTAAACCATCAAGAAAAGCAAGGAGAAGCATAGTGTTATAGGGTCCTAGTACGGCATGGCGGTGGAGTACCCCTCGTTGGCTGATGGCTGCGCACATAGTGTAGTGACATTCCCCCCACGCTGACCAGGGACATTTACAATAGCCCGATGGCCAATTATGTTCCTCCCCCTTTTCCTTCTTTTGGTCAGGTTAAAACCTGCCTCATCCACAAAGATTATTTCATGGGGAACAGGCCGTCCTTCAATCTCAAAGATTCTCTGCAAAACACATAACACAGTAGAGTCAATCGGTACCCTGAACCACAGTTCAAGAGTGCTGAAATGGCAGCATAAACTGCCATGCTGTGATGGTACACAATACTTTATACAGTATCAAAACTCATACCTGAACATATTCCACACGTTGGTTTTTCACTCTGTCAGAGTTTCGTTCGAAAGGGACTCGGTATGCCTGTTTCATCCGGAATTGATTCTTTCGGAGGATGCGGTCAATTGTGGAGAGGCTGATGGCATTTATGCCTCGAAAAAGATGATCATCCTCAATCACTCTCCTTTGAATCTCTCGCAGGCGGATTACATTATTTGCAATTACCATGTTTACAAGTTCCCTCTCTTGCTCCTCCGACAAAAGCCTTAACCTGCCTCCACCAGGTGGTCGTCTCTGTGTCCTACAAAAATAGAAGCACTCATTACTGTAACTGTCACACATTCATTTTACAGGAAAATAATGGAAACATACTGAAACTCAAGACACATAAGTTCAGTAACTTACAAGTTACTGTACAAAGCAGTCTTACTGCAAGTACACCTACCTGTTTTCCTCCCTGAAGGTTCTGATGATGGAGGCAACAGTGAAGCGACTCAAATTTGGTTGTACTCGTTGCCCAGCCTCCCTCATAGTCATCCCATGGACAAGGACATGGTCAACTAAAGTGGCTCGAATTTCATCCGAGACTGACTGTCTTCGTGCCCTTGCTCTTCCCCTTCCTTGTCGCCGTCGTTCTCCACCTCCACCTCCTTCACCACGTCCTCCTCCTCCTCCACCTCTCCCTCCTCCTCCACCACCTTCCTGTTGTCCTAGACCACCTCCTCCTCCTCTTCCACCACGTCCTCCTCTTTCACCATGTCCTCTTCCTCCACCATGTCCTCCTCCTTCACCACGTCCTCCTCTTTCACCATGTCCTCTTCCTCCACCACGTCCTCCTCCTTCACCACGTCCTCTTTCTCCACCACGTCCTCTTCCTTTGCATCTCTTTGGATCCATTGTTTCAAACCTGAATGAGCTGACTTTGGCCCTTTTATCTATCCATCGCAGGTTCTGATTGGTGTGTGCTAAATTTTGACTCCTAGTGTTTCCACCTGGTTAATTGTGTGCTAATTGAGCTCAAGCTATGCTGACTTAAGTTAACATTATTGCATGCTAGTGCTTTCTAAATGACTACATGGTGTACGCACTGTAAAATGTAGGGATTTGTGTGTAGAGTTTTGCAGTAACAGTTCACCAAATTTGAGTCATGTGTCAAAGCAGGGAATAGTGTTTATAGTTCAGGGAAATGGGTGTGCTTTTTGACCAATAGCGTTACGGTTTTGAAATTTTAGTTTAGAGGCCTGGTTATAGTGTTTAAGCAATCGAGAAAAACTGTAATAGGTGTCTACCTCTCCTAACCCTTAAATGGTCACAGGAGATGGATGCCCTCTCCCTGAGCCGGGTTTTTGTGGAGCTTTTTTCCTGTTAAAAGTGAACTTTTCCTAACCACCGTTGCCATGTGTTTGCTCACATTGATTGTTGGGGTTTCTCTGCATTATTGTGGGGTCTTTACCTTACAAAGCACAATGAGGAGATTGCTGTTGTGATTTGGGACTATATGAATAAAATTGATGTTAATGCTGGTAATGGCATCACATGAATCAAAGCATTTTCTTAGAGTGTCTCTTGTTGATCACAACATGTAAGTGTAGTACTACAACAGCAAAACCGTGGCATGGGAAATGGGAAACCTTGTCAGAGATTATAGCTTTTATTTGCTTAATAAGACATCTTTGATCTGTCAATCATATCAGCAATATAGCATACACATATCAGGTAGTTCTATTATTATTAGATACTTTACAATTAAGTAAAAATAGAGATTTGACAATATCAGGGAAAAATCAAACAAAACCTAATTTCTTCAATCTTAAGTGTGTTGTTGTGTTTTGTTATTGTTTTTAAAGTTTGATGTGTTTCATGGTCTCAAACATTCGTCCACTTTAGTCACATCTGTATGAAAAATTATGATCACAGTGAATCAAGGCACTAGGTAGTTCAAGCAACAACCCCATAAACACAGCTATCCCACTCATAGATCTTGTGAGAATCTTTAAGCTCAACGTTTTAGTTGTTTATGGATCACAAACCTATTGAACATAAATACACCAAACAATATGTTCCCACCACCAAAGGGAAGTAAGAAAAAACAAAATGTTAGTAGATAAAATGCTAAAGTGGCTGAAGAACAAAATCTCCTTCATGAAGGAGGGAAACTGCTGACTAAATATATGATAGTTTGCCAAAAACCAGATTTCAAATAAATACTAATTTTGTGCAACGCCTTTTATGGCTTTCTTTTTTTTCTTTTTTTAAATTTTAACAATGCATTGTGTTCTGCGTCCTGTAGACCACTGCCAATCAATCTCGTGCCGTGTCTCCTGTACAGTACAGAATGAGTTCAGGTAGTCAAATCTACATAAATCTTCGATCACTAGCAGCGTGACTCTGAAGAGCTGTCCTGTGTGTTTGTAAGTTTTCTCCCAACAAACACAAAAATGTCAAACACAACAAGAAAAGTGTATAAAGTATGTAGTGATGGGTTTTACAGCCTTAAAACATCTATAATAACTGTAAAAAATTAAAGTTGGCTATTATTATTTTTTTAACGTAACTCCCGGGATAAACGAGGGACTACTGTACCTGGTTATTATGAAAATCTTACATGAGTAAGAGATTTTCTTTCCTCCTGTACAGCCTTATATGCTTTCTGTACAGCTTCTGAAAGTGACTCTGAATCTTTAGCTGCTTCATTTCCAATTACACCTCCCATTATTCCTCCTGCAGTTGCTGCTCCAACCAAGCCTACTGCTCCAGCAGCTACTAATGCATTCTGTTGTTGTGCAGCTGGCACAAATCTGGAAAGCTTTGTTGTGACATTCATCAATTGTGGGTTCTTCACAGCTTTGATAGCAAATTCAGCCAATGTTACTACACCGAAAAAAGCACCGAGCAAGGCTCCTGTTCCAGTCCCTGCCATTTGGATCAGAAACCTACTCCTCACATTAGTTTTAGCCTGCTTTCTGATCTCTTCTGGGGTTTTATCTGGCATTGACTGCCTAATGTGCTCTACCTGTTCTCGTATTACTGTCTCCAAATGTTGCAGCATTTTATTTGTGTAGTAACCTCCGTTTCTTTCTGCCACCATTTTTTCTATTGATTTCAGCAACTCCTCCAGCTGAAACTGGTTGCTCCTGTAGTTGTTTGGCTGGTTGTTGTTCCAGTGTTTGTTATCAAAGACGTGACACCGACCACCACACTTTGACACCAGATCACTCAGATTTTTGTTCTCACTGACAAAATCTTCAATTTTAAATTTTTTGTCAAGCTGTTCACCGTGAGTGAAAACAACGACAGCATATTTTAGAGCTTCATCTGAGAAACACTGACATATCTTAGCGATGACAGCCTGCTCGTGCTCTGTGAATTTATCCACTCGAAGCACAATGAGAAAAGCATGAGGCCCAGGAGCACACTCTGTCATACAGCTCATTATCTCAGGCTTCAGATCTTCCTCAGACCTTCCTGTGTCAAAGAAACCAGGGGTGTCGATCAGAGTGATGCTTCTTCCACTGACTGTTTTGGTTTCTGTTTGGCATTTCATTGTTCCAGAGTTTGGAGAGGCATAAGTGGCAAAGTGCTCCTCTCCAAAAATGGTGTTACCCAGGTGACTTTTCCCAGATCCAGTTTTTCCCAGCAGGACCAGCCTCATCGCAGTTGAATCTAGAGGAGAAAGTTGACTCTGTTAAGTACATTTGTTTCTTACTTTTGCTGCCTTTGAAATATTTTTTGGTCATGGTTTGAGGTTTAAAATAGGAAGCAGATTTTACAGTATAGGCTTAGTCAGACACAGAGTCAATACTAAAGAATAAGAGGAGAATGCAGTTTGCTATTAGGCCAAGCTTTTGGTCGGTTATTATAAATATCCAGAGTACAACTTGTGGGTTTCAGGTTGTTGACCACTGTCACTGTTGGTATGAGAACAGATGGGTCTGTAGCAGGAGGGATAATATGAGACCTGAACATTAAATGATAATTAGGTCAAGCTTTTGTTCAGTCTTTGGAGGGTTGTCTGAATCCTCCAAACTTTCAGGGATTTGAGCTGTTGTCCAAATGCTGTGTATTTTGTACACTGTGATGGACTGAATGTCTTTTATATTCTCTAACTGATGTAGTAATTCCCTGTTGATGTTTTAGATGTTGTCTCTTTTTTAACTCGAGATTTTTAGGTGCCCGAAAAGAAAAGAAAAAGCAGATAAAAAAAAACCACTGTTTTGATTCTTAGTTGTATATATTTTCCTACACTCACCTTGGTCTGGGTCTTTGTGGTGAAAATCTTCAGTGAATTTGCCATTTTGGACAGAGCCAAATGTCTGTAAAGACAACAAATTAACAGCATTAGTAACAATTTCTGTACAGTATATTATTACACATAAGAATTACACTGGGGTCAGATGAGACTGTCCCTGCTGACTGATATTGGCAAATGAGATGGTAAATGAGCTTACTATTGGAACATATTTGATTACTATATTCAGAGTTTCTTTTTTTAAGCACAAATCAATATAAGAGTTTGGTGTTGGTGGCATTCTTCAACTCTCAGCGTCGTAATTGTCAATAGTTGATTTTTAGGGAAAAGTGCTATGTCATAACCTCGTGTGTCTCCTCATCATCGGGGTGAATGACGATGCGGATCAGAAATGGTGTGATGCCTGCTCGCTCCTCTTCAAATACATAAACTTCCTCCATTAACACTCTCTCCACTTCACTGACAGGAAACTGCAGGGCCATCCCAGCACCGAGGACGGGAAGAGCGACAGATCTGAATCCTTTCTTCTCACAAAAAGACAGTATTGTGTTGATGCTCATTCGAAGAACCTATAGAACATAACAATATTGGATTAAGACAAATGGCTTCATTAAAAAATGTCCTCACAAACAGGCAGACTAATAAAATCCCTCCTTTACTATCTCACCTGGACTGCAACACCCTCTGGGTCACCATCAAAGGGAACAAGATTGAGGAAGAAGACTGCATTAGACTGAAGTCCAGGTAAGCCCTCCAGCAGTACTGAGTCACCAGGCATTGTTTCATCTTCTGCTTCCTTTCTAAACCTTGTGGTCAGCTGTGGTCCAGCTACTTCAAACAAAGCATTTCCAACACGGGTAGAGAGAGGATCATGGCCAACCATAGGAGACACCAAAGCATCCACCTAGGAGAAGAGCAGGAGATTTAGTGGGCTTAGAAAATGTGTTTTATTGCAAGGTGTTGTTTATTTTAATTACAGCAACATTTCTCACCTGTTGGCTCTCGATCGATCCCTGAATAACCTCCATGTGGACTCTGCCTCCAGGAGCTCTGGCAGCGGCTCCTCTTGCTGTATCTTCATCAGGTGTATCTATCCCTTGGAGAAGCCTGTCACATGCTTCCTGCATGGCCCTCACTGCCTCCTCTTTGTTATCAATCAGGATGATTTTCCTCAGACTTCGACCTCCCACACTGCCAAAGTCCTTCACAGCAGCAACAGTTGCTTCAGTGCACACAGTGAGAGGAACCCCAGAGACACCTGAGCTGATACAAGGAATGGCTATGGACTGAAACTCCATTATTTCTGAAAACTTTAAAGCACAATGCACAGTTTTCTCCAGTAACATCTTATCTCTGTTACTTGCTTTTCCACCTACAGGCCCAACTGCATGAAGCAGTTTCTTGCACTTTAAGTTACCCCCTGTGGTCACTACTGTGTCTCCTATGGGAATTTTCCCCAAACACTTCACTAATTCATCACTCTCTCTCTGTATTTCAGGACCACCAGCTCGACTCAGTGCAGCAGCAACACCTGCAGAGTGCTCCAAGTCCTGATTGGCTGCATTTACCAGAGCATCAGCGTGTTGCTTGGTGATGTCACCCTGACACACAAACACCTGGAGCCCATCACAAAGGCTGTAGCTAGCAATGGTTGTGCTTTCCTCTCTTAAACTCAGAGATGCCATATCGTCACGTAAACTTGAAGGTTGCTCAATGTCTAACAACCTGGCATGAACCAGAGACTGTTCTCCAACAACAACAGCCATCCCAGACTCATCTGTGTACACCTTCACCTCACCTGCAGTCTGACAAGAGCTGCTGGACTGAACCAAAGCTTCAACTTTGTCAGGGTTTACCTCATGATGGCAAAAGTAGCCACCAAAGAGAGCGTCTACCTCAGCTTTCCAATCACTAACTTCATCTGCAGCACCAGGTTGAGCGAGCCTCCTGACTAAAACTCTCCCCTCCTCACAGTAAAGATCAGCAGAGCAGGCTAAACAGGCAAGCATGTTCTCAAGTTCTTGCTGAGCATGTGGACATTCTTTCAGGTAACGAAGGAGATAATTATCAACGTGTAGTTCATACTCTTCATCACTTGGTGGAAGAGACGAGGCGGGAATGTTCTCAGGAGTCTGTGATTGGGAAGAAATGCAAATGAGAGGAGGTATCAATCGGAAACAAAGACCACCTTACCTTATATATATATATATATATATATATATATATATATATATATATATATATATATATATATATACATACACACACACACACCGTAAAAAAAACCCAAAACTAAACAAACTGTAATATTCCGGCAGCTGGGGCGCCAAAATAATAACAGAAAATAACTTTCTCATAAAAATACGGTTATTTTCAGTAATGACAAAACAGTTTGTTGCCCTAATTATACATGGGATTTTGCCTTTTTCAAGTGCTTTTAAACATTAAATTAGGTCCATTTTAACATGATCAAACAATAAAATTACCTATAAACAAGGTCAATGAATGCGGCAATATGAATAATAATACTTAAATGTACAGAAATATACAGTTACCAGTTGGTTTAAATAATAATGGACTGCATTCATATAGTGCTTTTTGAGACCCTCAAAGTGCTTTACAATTCCCTTCTGGCCATCACCAGTAGGTGGTAGGTGAAGTGTCTTGCCCAAAGACACAACAACCGAGAGTGTCCGAGCCGGGGCTCGAACCGGCAACCTTCTGATTACAAGGCAATCTGCCAATGCTTGAGCCACGATCGCCCTAAATAACAATAATAATTATTATTATTTGATGTAAAAAAAAAAAGTTCATAAGAATAATTTTATATATTTTTCCATAGCATTACATTTGAATTTAACAGTTTCTTTCAAATAACGGACAAATATTTGTGAAATTATGATAGATTTGTGAATGTATTTTAACAATCTAAATATGCATATTTACAGACAAATACATTTAAAAAACAAGAAAATTATGTTTTATTGCATTTACAGTGATTTTACTTTAATTTACATTTGAAATGTAAAATCACAGCCTATTTATGTAGATTTAGTGATATTTTAGAAGAACAGTACAAAACTGTAAAATATACAGTAAAATAATTAGATAGATAGATAGATAGATAGATAGATAGATAGATAGATAGATAGATAGATAGATAGATAGATAGATAGATAGATAGATAGATAGATAGATAGATGCAGTGCAGTGAACATGGGGCTGCATTACATCCTGCAACACCTTGACCGCCCGGGAACTTATGCCAGGGTCCTGTTTGTGGACTTTAGTTCGGCTTTTAACACCATCGTGCCTGAACTTCTTTCCTCCAAACTCTCCCAGCTCAGCGTGTCACCAGCTACCTGTCAGTGGATCACCAGCTTCCTGACAGACAGAAAGCAACAAGTGAGGCTGGGGGAGATCACCTCTGAAACCCGGTCCCTCAGTATTGGTGCCCCTCAAGGATGTGTCCTCTCACCACTACTGTTCTCCCTCTACACTAACGACTGCACCTCCAATAACTCTGCTGTCAAACTCCTAAAGTTTGCAGATGACACCACTGTCATTGGCCTCATTCAAGATGGTGATGAGTCTGCATACTGGCAGGAAGTTGAGCGGCTGGTACTCTGGTGCAGTCAGCACAATCTGGAGCTGAACACTCTTAAGACTGTAGAGATGACAGTGGACTTCAGGAGACATCCCTCAACTCTGCTCCCCCTCACCATATCAGACAGCCCTGTGTCAACTGTGAAGACCTTCAAGTTCCTGGGTACAACCATCTCCCAGGACCTGAAGTGGGAGACCAACATCAACTCCATCCTCAAAAAGACCCAGCAGAGGATGTACTTCCTGAGACAACTGGGGAAGTACAGTCTTCCACAGGAGCTGCTGATCCAGTTCTACACTGCGGTCATTGAGTCTGTCCTGTGCTCCTCCATCACAGTCTGGTATGGAGCAGCCACTAAACAGGACAGGAGCAGACTGCAGCGGACTGTACGGGCAGCAGAAAGGATCATCAGCGCCCCCCTGCCCTCCATCCAGGATCTGTACCTCTCAAGAACCAGGAAACGGGCAGGGAAAATCATCACAGACCCCTCACACCCTGCACACAGACTTTTTGATCTGCTGCCCTCTGGCAGACGGTACAGAAGCCTGCAGACCAGGACCACCCGAAACAGGAACAGTTTCTTTCCCCTCGCCATCTCCCTTCTTAACAGTTGACCTGTCACACTGCTCCCACTGCCAGACTGCAACTGCACCTTATGTACATTTTGTAGTATTCATTCCACCTCATTCATTTCTGTATTTTATGTATATAAGTTTAGATTCGTTATTTATAGTTGGTTTACATAGCTTTGTGTATGTATGTGTAATGTGTATATATAGACACTTGTGTGTGTGAGATTTACATTGCTGTGCTTGAGAGCCACCATCTACCGGAACCAAATTCCCTGTATGTGTCTGCACATATACTTGGCCAATAAACACGATTCTGATTCTGAGATAGATAGATAGATAGATAGATAGATAGATAGATAGATAGATAGATAGATAGATAGATAGATAGATAGATAGATAGATAGATAGATAGATAGATAGATAGATAGATGGACAATGCTGATTCTATATGGATCCATAAAACTGTCAAAGATCTTGATTAAATCAAAACATGAAATTTACCTCTGCTGGAGCAGAAGTGGGGGTCATGAAGTGAGAGGAGGTAGAATTTTGCAGACTTTCTCGGACAGTGAACACCAAACGACAATCTTCAAGATCCAAAACATGCTCTGATCTCTGAAGAACTCGCTGCTGATCTATAAATAGATCTCAAGTTACAAACTGAGTTTCATGTAGAATTTATTTTTATGTGACTTATTTTCGTTTTTATGTTTCTTTTTTCCTTCTTCTTTAATCTTATCTTTTCACCCACTGTCGGTGGCTGATCATCAAATGTTGTGTAATATTAAGTTTCGCTTTCCGGACAGACTTTTGTTTTCCTTTCTTACGTGTCCCATTGCCACCAGTAACTCACTTGTGAAAGTATAATAGTTCCTAAACAGCCAAAACTTTCTGATACGGTTACTGAGGCAAAATATAATTATTGATGAAAATAATAAATGGTCATTTAGAGACGTCGACTACTGTATGATATTTCGTGCATAAGAAAGTCCGTACATTATAAACATAGGTAAATATATTTACCTATTAAAATTCATAACAAACCTACCTTTTTTATTTCGGAAAGCAACACTGTAGAGGTTTTCGTCCACTGTAGTCACCGGTCCGCACTCTCCTCCGCCCGATTTGCGGCGAATACCGAAGTATTTTTGTACTCTCGTCAGATGTTCTTCTTTAATACTCTCACACTCAAAGAAAACCGGGTGCTGGGTCTGATCCTCCATCATCCCGCTGTAAATGAACCAAACATAAGCAGCGATTTGTAAGAGCGCAGCACTCTCTGATCGGAGTAAAGGAGTGATCCTGCAAGCTTCCTCAATGTGCACAAACACCTTTGTGCGTCATAAAGGTCACATGACTAAACAAACGCGCCTGCAGGTGATGTTAAATTTAGAACAGTAATAACTACACCTTTGTGGTAAACCAGTCTTCCAAAGCTCCCCATACCGAAACCATCTAAAACCAGTTTCTTCATCCAAGTACGTTTATTAAATGCCTCTGTAATTACTAATTTTGTTTTTTAACACTTTTAAAACTAGTTGTTCACAAGAGCCAGAACAGCAGGATACTACAAAAAAAATCAGACATCCGCAGAGGTAAACACATGCTGCTTCTAAATAGAGTTTGCCAAAGATATCAACATGTTTTGGTAAGAACAATGCTCTCTCTTTAGAAAAGCCATTCATTATCGTGCCACAGTTCTCCGCTGAATTTTAACAGCGCTCTTCACACGTCATATTCACTTTTTACATCTCACTCACTCACGCACACCAACACATGCACCCAACAGACCATTTTAACATGGACAAGCCGGTCCTTACATCCCTATTTCCTACGTCCTACCTGACGCTGTGGTGGAGTGATGATCAGGGGACGGGTTAACTGCATCTCGAACAAGGGGGCTGCTGGCTATGGTCGAGAGGCATTCGTCCGTGGGGTGGATGTGGATAGATGAGTGTGTCTGTGCAGTTTCTGTGTGTGTGAGTAGGCCTGGGTCTGGGGCTCGCTGGACCTTGATCCCTATGCCCACATAGCAAACAGGTTTTGCCTGGATCTGGTGTCAAGCCGGCATTGCTGGCTGACTTCTGGCATGGTAAGTGGTATGTCATCCAGATATGGGTTGTGTGTGTGTGTGGGGGGGGTCCGCTGGGTTTTGAGTCATTCTCATGGGTCTGTGTTTGTAAAGTTTGTAACTGATTGAATCAACAGGACTCACCAGAAATGATTATACTCCATGTTATAAATATTAACACGATCTGAGGGTTAATTTGTTGCTTCTAGATTTTTTTGTTTGTTTGTTTGTTTGTTTTTAGCATTTTACATATAGCAGTTTTCCATAGCTTTTCCTAATCCAGGGAACATCATGCATTTATGCACAAGAAAACCGAAATGACTTTGTGAATTAATAAAGACAGGATCACTCAGGAACTAACAGCAAATAGCAGGTGATGTGTCATTAACTGCAAACTTGTATGGCTGCCCTGTCTTACAGGATGGACACATTTTTATTTAGCTTTGTATTTGCATATAGCTCCGGTTACTCAAGCTTAAACCTTCTCTTTTGGATATTTCATGGCATGTCTTTAACTGAGATGGTAATAATAATAATAATAATAATTTCATGATTGTCATTTGCATACTTCTACCACTGTAGGATGTTTAGGTGAAGATACCAGTCCACATACAGGGAGTGCAGAATTATTAGGCAAATGAGTATTTTGTCCACATCATCCTCTTCATGCATGTTGTCTTACTCCAAGCTGTATAGGCTCGAAAGCCTACTACCAATTAAGCATATTAGGTGATGTGCATCTCTGTAATGAGAAGGGGTGTGGTCTAATGACATCAACACCCTATATCAGGTGTGCATAATTATTAGGCAACGTCCTTTCCTTTGGCAAAATGGGTCAAAAGAAGGACTTGACAGGCTCAGAAAAGTCAAAAATAGTGAGATATCTTGCAGAGGGATGCAGCAGTCTCAAAATTGCAAAGCTTCTGAAGCGTGATCATCCAACAATCAAGCGTTTCATTCAAAATAGTCAACAGGGTCGCAAGAAGCGTGTGGAAAAACCAAGGAGCAAAATAACTGCCCATGAACTGAGAAAAGTCAAGCGTGCAGCTGCCAAGATGCCACTTGCCACCAGTTTGGCCATATTTCAGAGCTGCAACATCACTGGAGTGCCCAAAAGCACAAGGTGTGCAATACTCAGAGACATGGCCAAGGTAAGAAAGGCTGAAAGACGACCACCACTGAACAAGACACACAAGCTGAAACGTCAAGACTGGGCCAAGAAATATCTCAAGACTGATTTTTCTAAGGTTTTATGGACTGATGAAATGAGAGTGAGTCTTGATGGGCCAAATGGATGGGCCCGTGGCTGGATTGGTAAAGGGCAGAGAGCTCCAGTCCGACTCAGACGCCAGCAAGGTGGAGGTGGAGTACTGGTTTGGGCTGGTATCATCAAAGGTGAGCTTGTGGGGCCTTTTCGGGTTGAGGATGGAGTCAAGCTCAACTCCCAGTCCTACTGCCAGTTTCTGGAAGACACCTTCTTCAAGCAGTGGTACAGGAAGAAGTCTGCATCCTTCAAGAAAAACATGATTTTCATGCAGGACAATGCTCCATCACACGCGTCCAAGTACTCCACAGCGTGGCTGGCAAGAAAGGGTATAAAAGAAGAAAAACTAATGACATGGCCTCCTTGTTCACCTGATCTGAACCCCATTGAGAACCTGTGGTCCATCATCAAATGTGAGATTTACAAGGAGGGAAAACAGTACACCTCTCTGAACAGTGTCTGGGAGGCTGTGGTTGCTGCTGCACGCAATGTTGATGGTGAACAGATCAAAACACTGACAGAATCCATGGATGGCAGGCTTTTGAGTGTCCTTGCAAAGAAAGGTGGCTATATTGGTCGCTGATTTGTTTTTGTTTTGTTTTTGAATGTCAGAAATGTATATTTGTGAATGTGGAGATGTTATATTGGTTTCACTGGTAAAAATAAATAATTGAAATGGGTATATATTTGTTTTTTGTTAAGTTTAATAATTATGCACAGTAATAGTCACCTGCACACACAGATATCCCCCTAAAATAGCTCAAACTAAAAACTACTTCCAAAAACATTCAGCTTTGATATTAATGAGTTTTTTGGGTTCATTGAGAACATGGTTGTTGTTCAATAATAACATTATTCCTCAAAAATACAACTTGCCTAATAATTCTGCACTCCCTGTATAATAAAGCTTCACTATCACGCTTTCAAATGGTCCAGAATGCTGCTGCTCGCCTGTTGACAGTGACATGCAAACATGAGCACATTACCCCTGTTCTTGTCTCTTTACGCTGGTTGCCTGTCCATTTTAGAATTCATTTTAAAATTTTATTGTTTGCAGACCTTCTACACCGATACACTCCACAAAGGTCTCATAGATCAGCTGACCAGTCACTCCTTGCTGTCCCCATGTCGAGACTGAAACACCGGGGAGACCGAGCTTTCATTGTTGTGGCCCCCTCCATAAACAAACTGCCCCTCCATATTAGGCTGGCCCCAACACTTGAAATGTTTAAATCACTTTTAAAAACACACTTTTTCTCAAAGGCTTTTTAGGAGTATTATCAGAGTCAGCTTGTAGTCAGTTTTAGTCAGCTGTTGGTCTCTTAATCTTTTTATTTTGTTAATTTTGTTCATTGTAGATCTTATTGCCTATTTTACTAATGTTTTAATATTTCATATATATATACTGATTTATTTTTATCTTCTTTTTCATTTATGTATTTATTTCATTGTTATTTATATTTATTTTTTTGTCTGCTTTATGTATGGTTTTTAACTGCTATCTCTGTTTAATTATTGGAAAGCACTTTGGTCAACTGTTGTTTTTTAAAGTGCTATATAAATAAAGTTGGATTGGATTACAATGCATGATGAACATATCTTTTTGATTTCTGAAAGCAGTAAAGTAGATTTTGTCTCTCATTCTCATAGTGGTCTCCTAAACTGTGGTGAATATGGAAATATTTTCATAAAATACAAAGCAATTAGTAAGAGCTCTGCACTCTCTCATGAGACTGAAGGTTTGATCCTGCGAGATGAGTTGTATGTCTACATGTAAAACTAATTATGATTATAGGACAATTTTCAACCTTCCTTTCATCTCAGAAGTTTTTCAAAGAGTAGTTGTAAAACAGCTAACAGATCATCTGCAGAGAAATTGTTTATTTGATGAGTTGCAGTCGGGTATCAGAGCCCATCACAGTACACAAACAGCTTTAGTCAAAGTTATAAATGATCTTCTTATGGCCTCTGACAGTGGACTCATCTCTGTTAATTTATTACAGTGATTATAGCATGTTGTAGGTATTGAAGGTACGACGCTGCAGTGGTTTGAATCTATCTATCTAATAGTCTCCAATTTGTTCATGTAAATGGGGAATCTACTTTACATTATGGATTTCCACATGGTTCTGCGATAGGACCAGTTCTGTTTACATTATGCATACACATACTTGAATAATCAGGTCCCATCTTATCTTGAAGGCCTCACCACACTTTGCTCTTGCACTGCAGACCTTCTTGTGGTTCCTAGAGTATTCAAAAGTAGAATCAGAGGCCCTTCTTCAGGAGACAGACACTATCTCTACTTTTTAGATTAAGCTTAAAACCTTTCTTTCAGATAAAGCATATGGTTAGGGCTGAATCAGGTGAAACCTAATTAGTTTTGCTGCACTAGACATATGCTCCTTGGGGATTCCCATGATGCACTGAGCGTTTATTCTTCACTCACCTTTTTCACGTACTGTTTATACACTTCTCTAAGAGGTCAACTGAGTTTTTTCCCTGTATCATTGTAGTGTCTTTACCTTACAATAGAAAGAACTTTGAGAAGACTGTTGTGATTTGGGACTATGTAAATAACACTAAAGATTGAACTGAAAATTGAAAAAAGGGCCATATGACCAATTACTGTGCATGCTGGTAATGATACACTCAACTCAAAGATTCACAATGACAAAAGTTCATGTTTTTGCACAGGCAAAATTTCAGGCGGGGAAACATAGTTGCTGCACTTTGTTGGCAACACTCTGGCAGTTTTGTAGCCCCTCTAAATGTCCTTTCTTCACACCTTTTCTTCCTCAGTGTCTCATGTTAATCACAACATGCAAGTGCAGTACAACAAGAACAAAACTATGATGTAGAGGGAAAAAATCTCAAAACAAAACAAATGGGCAATGGGAAATCTTGTCAGAAATTAGTGCTTTTATTGCTTAATACATCATCTTTGATCTGTCAATCACATCACCAATATATCATACACATTTCAAGTAGTTCTATCAATATCAGATCTTTTACAATTAAGTAAAACTAGAGATTTGACAATATCAGAAAAAAACAGAAACAAAACCTAATTTCTTCAGTGGTTGTTGGAGTTTTTTAAGTCTGTGTTTCATGGTCATAAACAGTCTTGTCCTTTATATGGACAAGACAAAATAATGAGGCACCAGGGAGATCAAGCAACAACCTCACAAGCAAAACAAGCATACTGACAGACTTGGTGAGAATCTTTTAAGCTCATCGTTTTACTTTTTAAGGACCACAAACCTATTGAACATAAATCTCTCATAAACACACCAAAGAATATGTTCCCACCACCAAATGGCAGTCAGGCAAAAAAAGTGTTAAGTGCTAAAGTGGCTAAACAACAAAACCCTCCTGTCTAACGGACTGGACTCCAAATTTTCTCTACCGCCTTCTAAATATTTAAACATATATAATGTACCAACATCAAGAGGTAATAAAATAATCAAATGTTCACATAAATATCTGATTATTATGAAACCCTTACATTAAGTGAGTGAGAGATTTTCCTTTTTCTTCTACAGCCTTATATGTTTTCTGTACAGCTTCTGAAAGTGACTCTGCATCCTTAGCGGCTTCATTTCCAATGACACCTCCCATTACTCCTCCTACTCCTACAGCTGCTGTCAAGCCTACTGCTCCAGCAACTACTAGTGCTTTTGGTTCGTGTGCAGCTGGCACTCGTGCTAATGTGGAAAGCTTTTTTGTGACATTCATCAGTTGTGGGTTCTTCACAGCTTTGATAGCAAATTCAGCCAATGCTACAACACCAAAAAAAGCACCGAGCAAAGCTCCTGTTGCAATCCCTGCCATTTGGATCAGAAACCTGTTAAACACATCTGTTTTAGCCTGCTTTCTGATCTCTTCTGGGGTTTTATCTGGCATTGAGTGTCTAATATGCTCTACCCGTTTCTGTATTGCCGTCTCCACATGTTGCAGCATTTTATTTGTGTAGTAACCTCCGTTTTTTTCCACCACCATTTTTTCTATTGTTTTCAGCAACTCCTCCACCTGGAACTGGTTGCTCCTGTAGTTGTTTGGCTGGTTGTTGTTCCAGTGTTTGTTATCAAAGACGTGACACCGACCATCACACTTTGACACCAGATCACTCAGATTTCTGTTCTGACTGACAAAATCTTCAATTTTCATCTTTTTCTTGAGCTGATCACCGTGAGTGAAAACAACTACAGCATATTTTAGAGCTTCATCTGAGAAATACTGAACTATCTTAGTGACGACAGCCTGCTCGTGCTCTGTGAATTTGCCCACTTGAAGCACAATGAGAAAAGCATGAGGCCCAGGAGCACACTCTGTCATACAGCTCATTATCTCAGGCTTCAGATCTTCCTCAGACCTTCCTGTGTCAAAGAAACCAGGGGTGTCGATCAGAGTGATGCTTCTTCCACTGACTGTTTTGGTTTCTGTTTGGCATTTCATTGTTCCAGAGTTTGGAGAGGGGTAGGTGGCAAAGAGCTCCTCTCCAAGAATGGTGTTACCCAAATCACTTTTCCCAGATCCAGTTTTTCCCAGCAGGACCAGCCTCATCGTTGTTGACTCTAGAGGAGAACAGTCACTCTGTTAAGTACATTTGTTTCTTACTTTTGCTGCCTTCGAAATACTTTTTGGTCAGGGTTTCAGGTTTGAAACAGAATCAACAGTCAAAGTCAAACTTCTTTATATAGCACATGTAAAAACAACAACTGAGACCGAAGTGCTGCAAATTTAAAACAATCAAAAGATATAAAAGTAGGAAGATGTGATGCAATTTAAGAAAAAAAAACATTAATTTAGAAGATTTCAGGAAGAAATAAGGCAAATAAAAGTACAGTGCGTGCCAGTTAGTAACTGTGTTGTAGCGTTTTGGACCAGCTGCACTCGGCTAACTAATTACAGACTGAATCCTGAATAAAGACTATTACAAAAGTCTCTGAAATGGAAAAATGGCTTCACTTTTTTAAATAGCCGGAGTTGAAAAAAAAAAGTTTTGATTACAGCATTGATCTGTTTTATCAAGCGTTAGATTGATAAATAGATAGATAGTCAAAAATCACTCCTAAGTTCCTCGCAAAGGGTTTTTTTAATCAAGAGCCAAAGTCGTAGTGGTGACAGGGAGCAAACACAATAACCTCTCTTTTCTGTTCCTTTTAATTAAGAAAGTTTAAAGCCATCCATGCGTTAACATCCTCCAAACAATCTAGTAGAACCTTTGGAGGACTCACTGATTTATGTTTCAGTGGCAGGTAAAGTTTTTTTGTCTACATAACAGTCAAATGTGATGCCATGTTTTTTGTTTGTTTGTTTGTTTTTAGGTTGAGCCCATAGGGAGCATGTAAATTCAAAAAAAGGGCTGGGCCAAGAATGGACCCCTGGGGGACCCCACAAGAAAGTGAGGTTTATGAGAGTGATATTCCCTGATCTGACAGAAAAGCTTCAGTTGGACAGGTAAGATTTAAACTTTTCCAACTGAATGTTTTTTATATTCCACATCAGATGTTGTAATTTCCTGTTGATGTTTTATTATGGTCTCTTTTTTAAAAGATTTTTTTTAACAAAAAGAATCAAATTATTATTTATGTCTAAAAAGCACTGTCTGGATTCTTATCTGTGGATATTTTCTACACCTACCTTGATCTTGGTCTTTATTTTGAACATCTTCAGTGAATTGTTTATTTTGGACAGAACCAAATGTCTGCAAAGACAACAAATTTCCAGCATTAGTAATGATTCCTGTATATACTGTATATATTGCAGAGGAAACAATAGCTGATTGGTTAATGATTGTGTATACAGTATGTTTCCAAGTTAAAGTCAAATCAGGTTTGTGAAGCCTCCTGAAGGCTTGCTGCTTTGAAAAATAAAATATGAAGGATAAACCAAATAGTGGGGTCAGATGAGACTGTTCCTGGCGACTGATATAGGAAAATGAGCTTTTCCAATTGTGAGATATTTGATTATTATATTCTGAGTTTAAGATTAGGAATGGTGGCATTCTTTAACTCTCAGCATTTTTCGGTAGTTGATTTTTAGGGAAAAAATTGTTTCCATTACCTTGAGTGTCTCCGTGTCATCAAAGTGAATGACGATGCGGATCAGGAATGGTGTGATGCCTGTTCGCTCCTGTTCAAATATGTGCATTTCCTCTGTTAACACCCTCTTCACTTCACTGTCAGGAAATTTCAGAGCAATCCCAGCACCAATGACGGGAAGAGCGACAGATGTGAATCCTTTTGTCTCACAGGAAGATAGGATCTTTCTGATGCCCATTCGAAGAACCTATAGTAGGTAAAAGTACTGGATTGTGGCAAATGACTCCATTAAAAGTGTCCTCACAAACAGGCACTATAATAAAATCCCTCCTTTACTATCTCACCTGGACTGGCACGCCGTCTGGGTCACCGTCCCAGGGAACAAGATTGAGGAAGAAGACTGCATTACATTGAAGTCCAGGTAAGCCCTCCAGCAGTACTGAGTCACCAGGCATTGTTTCATCTTCCTCTTCCTTTCTAAACCTTGTGGTCAGCTGGCGTCCAGCTCCTGCAAATAAAGCATTTCCAACACGGGTAGAGAGAGGATCATGGCCAACCATAGGAGACACCAAAGCATCCACCTAGGACAAGAGCAGGAGATTTAGAAAATGTGTTTTATTGTGAGTTGTGATTTATTTTAATTACAGCAACATTTCTCACCTGTTGGCTCTCGATTAGTCCCCGAATAACCTCCATGTGGACTCTGCCTCCAGGAGCTCTGGCAGTGGCTCCTCTTGCTGTATCTTCATCAGGTGCATCTATCCCTTGGAGAAGCCTGTCACATGGTTCCTGTATGGCCCTCACTGCCTCCTCTCTGTTATCAAACGGGATGACTTGGCTCAGACTTTAACCTCTCACACTACCAAAGTCCTTCACAGCAGCAAGAGTTACTTCAGACTCTTCCCAGACTCATCTGTGTACACTTTCACCTCACAGTCTGAGGAGAGCTGCTGGACTGAACCAAAGCTTCAACCTTGTAAGGGTTTAACTCATAATGGCAAAAGTAGCCACTAAAGAGAGCGCCTACCTCAACTTTCCAATCACTAACTTGATCTGCAGCACCAGGTTGAGCTCGCCTCCTGACTAAAACTCTCCCCTCCTCACAGTAAAGATCAGCAGAGCAGGCTAAACAGGCAAGCATGTTCTCAAGTTCTTGCTGAGCATGTGGACATATAATTATAAGATAATTATTAACATGTAGTTCATACCCGTCATCGCTTGGTAGAAGAGACGAGGCAGGAATGTGCTCAGGAGTCTGTGATTGGGAAGACATGCAAATGAGAACAGCTATCAATTTGTAGCAAACCCCTGCTTACATTAATATTATAATAAAATGGACAATGTTCATTTCATATGGATGCATAAAACTATTAAAAACCTAGATAAACAAAAACATGAAATTTACCTCTGCTGGATTGGAAGTGGGGGTCATGAAGTGAGAGGAGGTAGAATTTTGCAGACTTTCTCGGACAGTGAACACCAAACGACAATCTTCAATCTCCAAAACATGCTTTGATCTCTGAAGGACTCTCTGCTGATCTGTTGACAGATATCTCAAATTACAGACTGAATTTATTATATAACTTTAACTCTTTCTTTTTGTTTTCTTTGCCCTTTTTTGTTCTTTTTTCCTCCTCTTTTCACCCACTGCCAGTTTGGTAGAAACTATAATTCAGTGGTCAAATCAAAATCAAATCAAATTTGTTGTCACACCACATTACTGGTGCACTGGTACAGCACATGTGAGTGAAATTCTTGTGTGCAAGCTTCACAAGCTACCAAGTCAGTACATAGCACATATGAAGTATGTCCAACACAATATATTGCTAACTTCTGCTTTAAAGCCTTTGCAACTCATTTCACTTTATCTACTAAAACACATTCAAACAGAAAATACAATAAAAAAAAAACTGTATTTGCAATAATATCGTCATCTCATAGTAGCTCTCTCCCTCTAAACAGCCCACTCACAGAGGAAAGAGTTCAAATGTTACGGTGGGAAATCAGAGTTTCCCAAATTCCCTGAACTCAGCATTGAGGCAGCTGCTGATCATCGAAAACGAAAAGTAACGTTGCGTAACAAGTTTCGGTTTCCAGACTAACGTTTGGTTTACGTTTCCTTTCTCACTACTCCCACCCACAGCTGTACTTCAACGGTGAAAATGTAATATTTCTTAAACAGCTGAAACCTTTCTGTTACGGCTATTTTAGCCGAGAAATGATAATAATAATAATAAATAAGATATTTCGTGCATAAATAAATCTATTTATTATATATATAAAATATATATTTTAATAATAAATATAGAATATTTAGATATCTTAAAAGGCATGATAAACTTACCTTTTTTATTTTGGAAAACCACGCTGTAGACGTTTGCGTCCACTCTCGTCAGTTGTCCGCAATCTCCTCCGCCTGATTTGCGACGATTACGGAAATAATTTTGTAATCTCGTCAGATGTTCTTTTTTAAGACTCTCGCACTCAAAGAAAACCGGGTGCTGGTAAAGATCAGCCATCATCCCGCTGTAACTGAACCAAACATAAGCAGCGATTTGTAAGAGCTCAGCACGCTCGGATCGGAGTAAAGGAGTGATGATCCTGCATGGCTTCCTCCGACAATCGTGTTTGTGCGTCACATGACCAAACAACAGCGCACGCCCAATGATGAATTTACAACAGTGATAACTCCTTTTTAGTAACTCAGTCTACAAGACGTTAGAAAGCTCACAGTAAACATCTTAAAACGAGTTTTCCTCTTCCAAGTCTTGTTTTTTTTTTTTTTAATAAATGCCTCCGCAATTAGTGATTTTGCATATGAACACTTTGGAATACTGATTGTTCACAAGAGCCATTACCAATATTAGACTAACAGCAGGCTACTAAAAAGACACGGACAGAGGTAAACGTGGCAGGTTTTACATAATAACATGGCACATGTCAAAATAGATTACACTGCAGATGTCAACATGTTTGAAAAACAATAATGGTCTCGCTTTATAAAAAACTATTTTCAATACATGTGACTTTGAGTTCAATTCAAATCTAGCCTTGGGACATATGTCTTTGTACTCATGTACTAGGCGTACTCCTGCCTTTGTCAGTAGAAGATTATACATTGCTGAAAAGTGACGTGTGATTTTTTTTATGACTTATATCTTTGCTTATTTTGACCGACTAGTCAAGAGGATTAACAACAGGCGTTGCATAAAAGAAGTGACCTGCTTTGAAAGTATCTTGCAATGACTGTTTGCACCTACATGGTAACCAATACAGTTCTTTTTGGACTCTTAAAATATCTAACTGATTTTTACACTTAGTGACAGCCTCGAGACCAGATCTCTTTTGAAGAAGACATTTTTAATATAACATGACACTTTACTTGGGAGTATATGAAGTCACTTTGTCAAAACTGCAGCTTCTAACTTGTGATAGGAACATACTTTGGCTCAAAAAGACTGGATATCATTAATGAGAGACACATTTGACAGATCATGGACAAACAAGTCATTCACAACAGTTTAAATATTGGCAATCATTTTTATTTATTGATTTCTAGCACAACCTCAGATAAACAGGAAAGGAATCCTATGAAAGCAGTCTAAAAACAGTTAAATTAAAAATACAGGACCATTAATTTGACAAACCTTAGAGAAATGAGTGCAGTACCTTTGGAAAAGTGTCACAAAAGCCACACTAACCTTTATCCTGCTTTCCCATCTTCTAGACTTTGGTCATAGTGCAATACAGCATCAATGTAGCTATAGCTGACTGCAAAGCTGACTTCATCTGAACCCATTCATCATTAGTACAATAAGCCCTGTGCGCAGTATGTTGTCAACTTTATCCCCCCCCCAGAAATTAAAGAAGTAAAATGGAAAGAAAACAATGAAGTACATGCAAGTGAAAAAGTCCATTTAAACTCAATTTAAAAAAACAAACAAAAAAACCCCCAAAAAAAAACCAAACACCTGTTAAGAATAGATTAATTAGAGCGGAAAAAAAACCTTATAATTTCAATGTCCTTTGTCACAGTGGAGCACCTGGGTCACCTTTCAACAGCCAAACAGTGCGAGTCATTCAACAAATAAGTGTCAAGTTCAATGAGCTCACAGGTTTCTTCACTGCTTATTTTAGGTCTTGAAAGACATTAGTCAACATGGTAGAGGTGAAAAAGTTGGCATCACAACTTCTTCACTTCTGCATAACAGCCAGAGCTTCCTTCCTTCAGCTCAAGGCCAGGATAGAGAGGCTGAGTGAATACTGTGCACACTTTGTGAAGCAGAGTCATGGTGTCAGAGATGCTGTAAAACGACAGAGTACCTGACCTGTAATCCAGGTACACTCCAATCTGAGAGGTACGAGGACCTGACACCGCCTTGGCTACTGAGTCATGTCTGAAAGTATATCCGTTTGCAGAGCACTCCAAACACCAGGACTTGTCATTCTTCCCAAATTCTGAGTCGAATGATGTCCGGCTGATGTTTTTGTAAGACGCTGCCACTGACCAGGCGCCACCACTCCAACTGACCTCCCAATAGCACCGCCCTGTTAAACCCTCTTTGCACAGCACCTGCTTCACACCTCCAAACCTGTCCGAGTGAGATAAATGAAAATGCTCATAGCAGCCACTCGTCACTCGTTTTGATTGCCGTGAAATGACAAAGTATTTGTTGGCCGAGTTGGGATCCAGTGTTAGAGGACAGTGATCTGATAGACAAGCAAACCAGGAATATCATCAGCCTTCTAGTATTTATTAAGTGATTACTTCATTTATATAATGATCTGTGTTGGGTCTAAACTCAGACCCCGCTGTATCCAAGACTTATTCCCATGAAAGAAAAGCAAGGCAACAGTGTTCGATCGATTACTTGCGCAAGGGAGGCCTCTCGTCTGTGACCAGCACGTTGAAATGACCACACTGGTGGCCTCCTCTCGCCGCCTTTTATTGACAAACTTCAAACAATAGTTTACAAAGCACCTCCCCTTGCAACCCCCCTTTGGTTACAAAGACAAGGCACTGTATGTAAATGTATACTGTGTGTGTGTGTGTGTGTGTGTGTGTGTGTGTGTGTGTGTGTGTGTGTGTGTGTGTGTGTGTGTGTGTGTGTGTGTGTGTGTGTGTGTGTGTGTGTGTGTGTGTGTGTGTGTGAGAGAGAGAGACCTCCTGCTGACCAAAGGGTCATAAACCCAGGAAGCTTACATCAAAAGAAACAGATCTTTCAGATAGGATGTATCTACAATAAAACCTCCCCCAGCACAGAGTGGCTGGAGAGGTGGTCAGGATCAAAGGAATGGCTTTGATCCTACTGCTTAAACTAAGACTGTACAAATTTAAGAAACACAATGGCAACATTCAACAATTAGACTTAACATTTCCCTCCTTTTTGTCATTGTTCTTAAATTTCAACTTATGCACCCTTTGTTTGGACAGTGTCAGTATAGATTTCATTCATACACAGTAAACTACATCCTATACATAAGCAAATCAGTATCAACAGTCCAAAAACAGGAATTAATTTTTTCAAAAGAAGATGCCACCAAGGACCAGACGGTAACCAAGCTATCCAGCCTTGTGGCGGATCTACTCCTGTCGTGCAATTCATTATGTATTTCTTCAAGTAAACAACTGAATGTCAAAGGTCAAACAAGAAGAATCATCATTCTCAAAAATCATATGTCACTACAATCCAACTGTATACAGACATAGGTATTTAAACGCATCAGTTGACTTTATTGTTTGTCCATATGGCTCTCAGCTAACTTCAAAGCTGCAGCCTGGTCAACACCCGTCTTTATGACTCCTATCAACCCCCCAAATCTTCTCACTGTAGGCATCCTGTGGGGGTTAGAGTCAACTTGTGAATTATCTGCATTTACAACTCTTCTCCTGTCCTGTTGTCACCACAGAAAAAGCTTTGTAAAGGAAATTGGATCAAGGGGTTTTGATCTTCTTGGCTCAAAACCTCAAGTGTTCATGATGTAAATGTAGACAAAAGGCTTCTCTGTTTACATCCTTCTTGCAGAAGACAAAAGAATAGGTGATGTTGCCATGTTCCATGGTTGATCTCCAACTTGGACTAATCCATTGTCCTTCGTACACATAGGCAATTGGCCTGTTTCCAGTTCGTTTAGCTGTTCAATGTCCTGCAGCAAGTCATATTCTTTGAGTCAGACGAGCAGGTCTGTCTCACCAGAGCAGTTCACCTTCCCAGCTACTGGTGAATCAACCTTCCATTCAGGTTCAGAGCAGTTGAAAAGTTGGCAGTGTTCCTGGATGTGTTGCTAAAGCAACCAAACAAACTGTCTCACTCCAAGTGATGTTATCCGGTTGTGTTCTTAAACTGCCACCAGTAGTTGGTTGAAAACCCATGCGGGTACTGGGTGTGATTTGCTCTGTCCCAATGCGCTCCTGTCATCCCACTCAGGGTCCACAGGCACAAGAAGATGCACAGCACATTCCCAGCCATTCTGATGAGTACCTGTGGCTCAGTTGGTTTCTTCACCGGATTGAGACGAGGGGCCCTGGAGGCTTTCCCCCCCCTTTGTTCCCGGTCTTCCTGCCACTTACTCCGAGCTGGCCTGGATGTGTGTCACCTTCTTGCAGTGCGCTTGATATATCCAAGTGTTCCTTCCAGCAATCTTCACTGCTGTGGTCGTCGTCAGCAGCATCCGATATGGACCTTCCCATCGTGGACTGGACCAGCACTTCCTCTCCATGGCCTTATCATCATCCAATCTCCAGACTTCAGGCTCTGCTCCTGCGAAGAAACAGAATCATCTGGCAGATCATTTGTTCTCATGACTACTTTACTTTTAAACATTTTCAAGCATCTAATCTGCCGATATGCTCTCTCTTCTGCTTTTCTATCATCACTACAGAAGACTGGAACTCTAAATGCTCTAACATGTGTAATCTCAAAGAGTCAGACCATTCTCTGTTGGAGTAATCCTCATGTACTTATTCTATACAGTCTAACCATGTCCTGCCTGTCTTCCTAAATCTTAACTTTACTATTCCATTAGTTCTCTCTGCCTGCAAAAGTTTTTTTTTTTTTTAAAAGTATTTAATAATCCTAGAATGAGTATAACGACTGCTCATCTCCCTCCTGTTTGAGACATGGTATAGCCAATGGCTCAAAATAGCAGCAGTCTTATACAAATTATTAGGCAGTACTGGTTTATCACACAGATAAAAAAATCATCCTGCAAGCTTGCTCCCTCTGTAAGTCACAACTATTGTCCTGCAGTAGGTGAGTGGGCCTGCATGTCTGCTAATGCTGTACTGATAAAAGGTTAACACCATGTTTAACTAAAGCTGCCTCTTTTGCGATCTTATCTGCAAAAACTTTCCCTAATGCAACCGGATCTTTCCCTCACATGTGTGCTGCACATTTACAAACGGCAATTCCACTGGTTAATAACGCTGCCTCCAGCAGATTTTGCAAGAGTTTGGTGTGTTCTGCAGGTTTCCCTGTTGAGGTTGTCATACCTCGTCTCACTCACTGCACTACAAAGAAATGTACAGTAGCAAATGTATACTGCCTATCAGTGTATATTGTCTCTCTACAGCTTTACACGCTTCCGTTAAAGCTAGCATCTCTGCTGCTCAAGCAAATATGAAACATGCTAGTTGTCCTACATAGATAACTCTCTCTCACTGTCTGCTACAGTAAAACGTGTTCTAGTCTGTCCCTCTGCTGTTGTAAAACTCAAATCATCAACAAACCAAACCTTTCCCTCAACGAGTGGCACATCTATCAAGTCATCCCTCAGCTTACACTTCTTCTCCTCGCGCTCTCTACACTCATGAGAAGTGCCCTCCTCCGTTGGCAAAAAGGGTTGGACAGATTCAGAATTGTGCACCACTTTATGGTAATATGTGTGGTTGTGAGAGTAACAGTAACATTAAAGACAAGTGTCTTGTAGGTGACAGAAATGTAAGTTTAGTCTGCAGTAGTAGACATCTACCTCGTGTGGAACTAACAATTGCAAAAGGTGAAATAAACTATTGAAACATTGTACAGCTTAAACTGCTGCACATACTGATCTCACGCATGGAGGTAAAGCACGAGCAACTAGAGCTAATCTTTTAGGATAGTAAGTTACTGGCTTCACTTGTGGATAAAGTGCTGTTAGTTATTTTACAGTCACCTTGTATTTGTGCTGTTCACAGAACCACAAGTCCATCGCTGGACCTCCTCTGGGCTGTCACTTTTTGGAGCTTGGCACGCTCCCTCAGCTTCCAGTTAGTGGGCGATCCTCTCAGTCACTCCTTCTCGTCATGGCACCTCACGACATCTACAAATTGAAAAAATGACACTCCTCTCGCCACACGGCTTTCGCCATGTGTCAACTCCCCAATGAGACATGTAAAAGAGTGTCGCACAGTCTCCCTAAAACAATCTCCAGGGTTTGTCCCTTGGAGCAGCTTCACTCCAAGCTGTAACCCTGTGTAAAACATTAGTCAGCACTTAAATGTTCAACTTGTTTAACTCCCAGCTCCTGTATCACAGAAGACAAAGTCTTAAAATTTAAAACAACTTCACATTTGCAACCAACTATAGATCATGAAAGTAATAAAGTATTCAGCATCACAGAGACAAGTATCATTGCAGGTTTATTCTAAACTCATTAAACTCCTACGTTTTCCCATAATTTATTCCAAATTATTTAACATCTCAATGTTATTCCACATTGTAATCAGTGAACTTCACTTATAGGCCATCAAAGCCTCATCTGAACATGGATGCACCACTTGCATAGGTTTAATACTTGTAAATAAACAGCTAATCACACAAATCACTGCAACAATAATAGTAAACATTGTTTAATGTTACTTCTGGACCCCACCTCTTGACGCATGGACACTCTCATGCGTCAACTCACCAAACCTGGATCCCTGCCTTAAAAACTGGCTCCACCAGGAGCCTGCATACTCACCATCATGGCCTGGAAAACAAGATCTGGAAGTAAAATCAAACTTCACACTTATAAACAAGTATATCACAAGGGTAACAAGCATTCAGCATCAGCAAGACAAGTGTCATGTGCAGGTTTTCTCAAATCATTAAATCACTATTGTTACCATAATTCGCCTCAAACATGGATCATCCCATGTGCTCAGTTAACATTAATGTAATCGGTGACTTCCCTTAAGCAAAGTCACTCCACTCATATATTATTATGGGTCCAAAAGTGGCCAGCAAATGAGCCCATAATAAACTATTCCATAAATATCGTAATCTCTTATTTGTTTTACTCATGTCACTTGTCCACTTCTGCTGAATGCTACATGCACTCTTAAAGAAAACAAAACCTGAAATAAAGAAACAAACATCCACCAGTTGTTCTGCTAAAAACCACATCATCAAATCACATGAAAAACTGCAATGCTGTAAGAAAAAATGCAAATGTTAGCGCTGCGCAGGTGTGTACACACTTTCTCACAGTAACTTCTGTGAGTACCACAAGCCCATGAATAACACACCTCTGATAGATTCACAAACATAAAAATGGCATTTAAAAGGTTAAACCATCACGCAACCTCAGATGTTGCTATCATCTTTCTGCTCCTGTAACAGAGACACACACAGAGATACATCCACACCTTTGTCAAGCGGGGGTTGACTTCACACAATGGTGTTAAGTCAGTCAGTCAGTTCCCCATTTATTTTAAAATTCTTACTCATTCACTCAGTGATTCCTTCTTTAGCTAATTGTGGAAATTATCGTCGCATTCGTTTCCACGCTCAGCAAAACAACGTCATTTCAAAAAGAAAAATAATTTAGACTGGATTTCCTCGTTGAATCCTTTTGGACAGGAACTTGTTTCCTGATTGTCCCAAATAAGAGCCCATTTTAATTTTGGAGAAGCTCACTTTGCAACAGTTTTCTCGACGACGCTTCGATTCTAATCGTGCAGATCTGCTCAACAGAGATCATCAAACAAAACTTTCAGTGCACCATGAAAGTAACAAAATAAAAGAAAGAAAATAAAAGAAATCAAAGAAAATAATGGAAAGAAAGGCCTTGTTTAAGTCATGACACGTGTTCTTCATGCCAGGGGGATAAATCGTAACAACCCAATTGGCAGGTTCAACTTTAGTAATAAAGACAAATCAAACAGCCAGTTTAATCTCAAACATTCATCCAATCAGCCATACACACAACATACAGCATAACCCTGTTGTCTTAGCACATAATAAGTTTTAGTTCTCATGTAACTAAATGTGTGCCATGGTAAAACTTCTTCACACACCAGAAACTCACAATCAGCTCACTCAACTCACTCATTTAAGACCTCTCATCAGCATTCTGCTTTCTCCTCTATAATGCAACCATCTGTCCTCCTATAATATTCAGTCCACTAGTCTATGTATCACTTTCATCTTACTAGTGACTTGGACAAGATGACAAACAGAATCTCATGCTTAAGATGCTGTCTGGTCTCATGAGTATCATTGTATGTGTATATGCATGTGGGGTTAGTATAGTTAATGCATTTTCTGTATGTTTTTGTGGTCCTCTCTCATCACACTTTCATTATTCTCATCACTGCTTAAAACAACACACATCTCTCTCTGTTTTTTTTTCTTTAACTGTACTTTTCTCCAAAACAGAAAATAGCATTACAGCTGTTTCAGACTGAGAAACACCAAACACTCTTCGTGCCATCATTCATCCACACAACTATTTTATTTCTTTTTGTCCACTGGGCAGGTGACCTGCAGAATCATGTCTGCCCCAGCTGGATACCTTTCACACACACCATGACGTCAGACACTCTCACACTCGCGGAATTGATCAGGAGAAAAACTTTCTTCATCTTTTCTGTCTCCTCTCTTGCCTAGTCTGTCTTGGACTCAATGCTGCTCCTAATATGCCTCTAATCTCTCCTCCACTTCTACCTCTGCTCTCTCACGCTCTTCTCTGACTCTACTTTCTGCTAACATTCTTGCTCTTTCTAATGCTTTTCTACGGTGTTGTTCTAGAGTAGTTGCAGTGGATTGAGCTGTAGTTTCATCCTCAGGTTTCACAACTACTTCTTGCAATATTGCTCTTTTAACATTCTGTGCTTCTCTCCTCCTCTGAGCCTGCTCCAGCCACAACTTAGCAACTGCTAACTGAAATTCCTTCCTCTGCTTCGCTTTACCTGTTTTACCTGCTACACTTACAGATATTCTTTCTACCAGCATTTTACACTTAACTTCCACTAATGTCCCTTCAAATCCACATTTCTTACACCAACAACCTACATACTGCGTGCTGCCTGGTAAAACTTTCTGCATAAATTTTACATCTCCTTCTAAGGCAGACTTACACATTTTATTCTCCATTACAAGACAACAATCAGCCACACTCACGCAGACCACGTCTGGCCCGCACACACACAACATAGGCCTATCGCTTGCGTCTGCACGCACAGCCTGCGCTCTCTGTTGAAAACTCTCAAACGCCCCATATGGCGGAGAATTCAACCTTCGGACACTCTCCAACGCCCCAAATGGCGGAGATTCCGGACTCTGAACCTAGGTTCTCTCCACGCCCCAAATGGCGGAGAACTCTCTACGCCCCAAACGGCGGAGAAGCCTGCGTCTCTCTCACGCGGCTAGCGCGCTCCCGGACTCACGTTTAACGCACAGCCCGTAGCCGCTCTCTATTGTTTTGGGTCCACGTGCGCTCTCGTGACCAGCGCTCCCCGGGACTCAAACGTTTCACGCAGAATCACGGTGACGCGTTTCTAGGATCCCACATTCATTCACGCGGTTATAGAGACGCTCTCTAAGGCCTTCTGTACTCACTGTTTGTTTACGTTCATGGGAAGAGTCTCTGGATCCCGTCAATCGTCATCCATCCCGAGGGGAGGTCAGGCGCAAACTTCCCGGCCTGGTGGCAAGCCAAAAACACCAGGGCTTTACGTCAATCATCCCAGACGTTGCGGTGGCGTCCTCTTCCTCTCCTCGGTGGATGCAATGTGTTAGGCTCCGGCTCCGAAGGACCAAATAAATGTTGGGTCTAAACTCAGACCCCGCTGTATCCAAGACTTATTCCCATGAAAGAAAAGCAAGGCAACAGTGTTCGATCGATTTCTTGCGCAAGGGAGGCCTCTCGTCTGTGACCAGCACGTTGAAATGACCACACTGGTGGCCTCCTCTCGCCGCCTTTTATTGACAAACTTCAAACAATAGTTTACAAAGCACCTCCCCTTGCAACCCCCCTTTGGTTACAAAGACAAGGCACTGTATGTAAATGTATACTGTGTGTGTGTGTGTGTGTGTGTGTGTGTGTGTGTGTGTGTGTGTGTGTGAGAGACCTCCTGCTGACCAAAGGGTCATAAACCCAGGAAGCTTACATCAAAAGAAACAGATCTTTCAGATAGGATGTATCTACAATAAAACCTCCCCCAGCACAGAGTGGCTGGAGAGGTGGTCAGGATCAAAGGAATGGCTTTGATCCTACTGCTTAAACTAAGACTGTACAAATTTAAGAAACACAATGGCAACATTCAACAATTAGACTTAACAATCTGCCTTAACGGTTTTACTTACAGCGCAATAACTCTCCCCTGGTCTTTGGCACAGGTGGCAGCACAACATCTGTAACAGACACTAACAGGGAAAAGAAATATATATAAAAATAGAAAACAGAGGAACTGTATTCAACTATTTAATATTTCCTTCAGGCACCTTTACATATATATGCGCACCTGTAGCAGAGATCTCAGGCCATGTGGTCTGCTGAAGGTTTTTCATGTCATCTGCCAGGTCAGACACATAGTCAGTCACCGTTTTCATCGAATGTTTAGGACGAATAACAGCGCCTCTTGGCAGGTCTGGCGATTCACATGAGATTGAGAGAGACTTGAAGATCTAGAGGAAAAATGACAAGTCAGAACAGAAAAAGTATATTAACTGCATGTTACATGGAACATTCTGTTTCTATTCATTAAAACAATTCCAGGGACATGACACTTCCTAATGGGAAGTGTCATGTCCCTGCTGCCAAGGTGAGAGTGTTTTTAGAAGTCTTTCTAGCATTGTTCTCTGGGAGTTTTAACTGAAAACTACTTGATCTAGGTCCTTCAAATCTGGGGTGGGGGCGTCTCCTGCACTATGGCTCTGCAAATTAACAGATTTGGAGGCCTGCAGAAACTGCCATGTTGCAGATAGGAACCTGACATGTTTATCTTTCCGTATATAAAGGCACACAATATTCCCAAAGTCCAAATCAGGCAGCTGGTTTCACAGATAATATAGCCAAAATATGGAAACATGGGTGTAATATTCTCTAGCACATTTTACTAATACTTGTGTCTTGCAGCTATAGATGCTTGATTGATTCTGAATTGAAATAATAAAATGTGTACGAGGTGAAAATTATAAAAAGAAAGACTGGTTGGTCTAGAACACAACTTTTACCTGAATGAAATGAATATGGTCAGCTGTGTGAGAAACCTGCTCCACATCAGCATCTCTTCTCCTCAGCGTGGCTATCTCCTCCTTCAGCTGCATCTGCAGATCTTCTGCCTCAGCTATTGCAGTTTTCCTCCGAGCTTCAATCAACTCCTTCATTAAAGCACGTCGTTTTTGGATGGAGGAGATCAGCTTGTCAAAGAGCTCGTCATTGGACGTCACAGCAGTCTGACACCAAATCTGTTTATATATAATGTATAAAGAAGGTTCAATTTACAATAGATGCACAACATAGCAGAAAGTTTTCTAGATTCACTTTGTTCCTGGCAAAAACATATGAACATAAAATAAATTCAAACAAACGTAACCAGTGTATTAAATACACCAAAATGCAGGAATACGTGTTGCAATTACAGACCGTCATGCTTATCAGCTCTCACTGCCAGATGTCAGAACCTGTACAAAAGACACTGCTGTGGTCAGAGCAGAAACATGTTTTCCAGTCTTATTTCCACACCTCAAAGTCCTTCACAGCTTGGACCAGCTCATTCAGCTCCTCTTGTCTCTCCTGGAATCTCCGCTTGACTGCACTCTGGATCTTACCAAGTTTTACCTGTAAGAAGCAACCACGAATGTGTCATTGTGAATATTTCAGTCACAGGAGTCAAATTCAACCACTCTCCAGATTTGCATTGGCTTTTTGTCTCTACCTGCTCAGCAGCTCTTTCTGCTGCAGCTGACACTGTTGAGTGGCGCCTGTGATCGTCCAAGGTGCACAAATAGCAGATACACCTTCGATCAGTCTTACAGTAAACCTCCATCAGCTTGTTGTGCTTCGCACATATTTTTTCCTTAAGTGGCACTGTAGCAGACACCAGCTGGTGAAGCTTCAGCACAGGAAAACTGTGGTGAGGCTCAAGATGAGCAGGACAGTACGATGCCAAGCAGGTCAGGCAAGACATGCTGGCTTTGTTTCTTTTGGTCCCACAACAGAAATCACAGGCAATGTCTGTTGGTCCTGCAGGAGCAAGAGAAGAAGCTGGACGGGCCTGTTGGGTTACTGTCCTCTTCAGCTTCTCTACAACCTACAGTGATCAAATAAAAGCGGTCAAAAGGTTTTGCACGACAAACAGAATCGAAACTATAGAAAAATGTGTTATTTATTTTAAGACAGCACTATCATTTAGATAGTGCTGTCTTTGCTTAGGCTGCTGCCCCCGCGACCCGGCCCCGGACAAAGCGGATGAAGATGGATGGATGGACTATCATTTAGAAAGCATGTGCTATGATGATAATATAATTCATTTAAATATTTTAGGGGTAACAAGAGCAGACAATGCAAACACCCACAAGAAAATCTAATGACATGCCAAAGAAAATATAAAATTATGATTACTGGACACTTTATGAGGTGCATCTGTTCATCTGCTCGTTTCAACACAAATATCTAATCAACTAAACACATGGCAGCAACTCGCTGCGTTTAGGCATGTATACATGGTCAAGATCACCTGCTGAACTTCAAACTGAGCAGATGATCTGCAACAGCCACTTCCACAGCAAGGAACACACAACTCAGGCCAGAATTCACACACGCTCACTAAAATTAGACTACTGAAGAAGATTGTCGCTGGTTCTGAAGAACACATTTCTCCTGCAACTTTGGCATGAACAATATAAGAGCATGGATCCATCCTGCTTTGCATCAGTTCCGGTTTGTGTTAGAATGCTGTAGAGGCGATATCCTCTAGCACACTTTGCCTCCCCCAGTCCAAACACCAGTCTACCAAAGTATTGTTGCCTACCATGTCCATCCTTTTATGACCGCAGCATGTCATCTACTGATGGCTACTTCCAGCAGGCTAACACACCATCTCAAAGCTCAAATCATCTCAAACGGTTTCTTAAACATAACAATGAGTTCACTGTACTCACTTATACCAGCTGCCCTTCCTGACTCAACCCAAAGGGATGTGTCTCAGACTAGAATCAAACCAAGCAAACCACCACACCATTAATGAAAATCTGTTTATAAATGTTGTAAATGAAAACAAACTAGAAATTGGATAATGATAATATCAGAAAGAATTTAGAAAAAGAAAAATATTTCTCATTAAGTATTTCTCTGAGCTCCAAGTATCTGAACTTTAGTTAACTTGCTACGTTTTATTGTCATTTTATTTATTTTTATTTATTTTCAAAAGCAGCACCGTGGATGCATCACCTCAGCCAGCATGTTGTTCCTCCCGAGGACAGGCCTTGGACTGAAGGTCTCCCTACACTGAGGACAGCTGTACGTTCCCTTCTCCTTTTCCTGGTCCCAGCACCCCTCGATACAGCTTCTGCAGTAAGTGTGTCCACACTGGATGGTGACGGGATCTTTGAGCAGGTCCAGACATACCGAGCAGTAAAACTGATTCGGCTCCAACTCGACGCCACACTGCGGCTGCCACTTCTCTGCCATTTGGATGAAACCCACGTGAAGAACACTTCTCGTTTTCTCTGAAAAAGCGGAGGTTTAAAATCTTAGCGTTTCCGATTCATCATTACTGTACAATTTATATACTGTGGGAGTTACGAACTAGCAGATGCCACCGATAAACTGCAGATTACGAAAACTTGTACAGAAAATAAAAATACCAGGCTCGGCAACAGACCACGTGAACTGGACGGACACTCAACATTTAACAAGGAGACAAATTGGGTTGCAGAACCAGTCACATATTTTTTTTTTCCCCTGGTGGCCCTAAGCCTCTTCAGTACATGCTCTACTAATACACTATCTGTAATATGAGACCCACCAAATCAAAAGCGCAGTCCATTGACAGGAACCGCAAATAGTCGCACCTTATCTAAGAAACACTGTAATCAATTCACCTGTGAGCCAAGCGCGGCAAACAATCCGGGGTCTCAACACTGATTGGTGCTACGTGTCATGCGTAACAAGGGTGGAGGTGGCGCAGCAGCATCAGACCACAAAGAAGTTGGTCCGCAAAGCTGGGCGTACTAACCAAAACAAAAGTCGATACAGACGTATTAAAACGCTCTTCTTCAGTCGAGTTTAACGGCAGCTTGTATCCAAAACTGTTGCATTACTGCCATCTTATTAAAACACTCCTCCGAAGTGCGGGGCTAAATACCCAGGTCACGTGACTACGACTAAACGAGGTAATGGGTACCTGCTGCTTCGACGCATGCCAGAGACATTTGGGGTGGTCTCCGCAATTGTTTAATTATTTATTTGATACTACCGCTTCTATTTATTACACATGCTCGAAAGAAAACACCATCTCTCTCATTATTATTTTTGCTGTGGATTGTAAAGAGCCTTAAAAACAGCTGGAAATCTGTGTGGTTATGTCATCAAACACGCAGACTTTTCTCTGTATGTTTTACTTTATAAATTGATTTATTGTGAGCAACACGAATGTTGCTGAAGCACATTGATCACCACAGTCACATCCTGCTGTCTGCAACGGTCTCAATACCTTCTCTCTTGTTTGTGCAGGGATTTCTCCAAAACGTGCTGATCATAAGTATTGTGCAGGGATTGTCTCTGTCACTGTTTCACAGAAATCTTTCAAACTTCTACTATATTTACAAAAACAAACAAAAAACAAGGTTATTTAGTTTAATTGTAACATTTAATGATTAGTGTCTACATTTTTTACAAAAAAATAAAATAAAACTGCGGAATAACACGTATATGTCAAACAGCTAACATAACATCAAAACATTTAATAAAAATGACTTGACACAAAATCTGTTCAGACGAACAACAAGTAGATCACACGTCCTTTGCTGCCTGTTGAGATGAGCCATCTCAGTAAATTCAATCAAGAGTTGAAGAGTTTTCTTAAGTAGAAATGATGTTTCTCATGTAGCATCAATGGTGAACTTTCTTGATCTCATCTGTTTGTTTAGCAGCTGGCTCGTATCTTCTGGATCATTTTTGTAGCTTGCAGTCACTTTAACTGAAGATCTAATTTGTAGACTTTTAGAAGTTATCCTGCTTTGTCTACATTGTGGCTGAATGTCAGGTAGTTCTGTAATCTACCAACTTACATGCTGTTTGCTTGCTCTGCAAAACAGATTAAAATGTAATTACTTTAGAGGTGGATGCAACTATTCAATAACTGATAGGGAAGACAAAGAAAGTGTGTTTATAGGACACAATTCATACGCAAATGGAATTTCTTGAGTTTTACCGTAAAGGAAATGACCAATGTAATTGTGAATAAGCAATCAAAAAAAGTGGGGAGTGCTGAGAAGCTACAGCTGGACAGAAGGAGAGTGAAACTGCTTCCTCACAAAGTTTTGTTGATTATTGTTTATAGATTTCTTTCCAGTGATATGAGGTCTAGCAGGTGTGTAGGGGAGACCGGGGATAGTTGTAACATTTTTGACATTTCTGTCTGTAAATTGAAGCTCTTTTAAGGTAGTGGATTCAAAATGTAATGCAAAGTATTTACATGTCTCTGCTATTAAATAGTGCAGCTATTTTCTCTGCAGCACAATTACCCATTGCATAGTATGGTCTCAAACACGAAGAGTGAAATGTTACAATTAACCCCATAGTCTGGGTTAGTTGTAACATATCCTGGGGTAAAATGTAACACAATGAAATAAGGGTACTGACAAAACATTAACATGTAATCTTTGTTTATTCAACACATGAATGCACTTACATCCATTTATGTAGCTCTGTGTGTGTGTGTGTGACAGAATGCAGAAATCTAGCTTTTGAACATATTCCAACCCCCCAAAAAAGACAAATTATGGAATTTTCTGCAACTGAATATTTCATTAATTTTGGTTGGTCTTCCTTGAGTTTGGCCTCATTGGCTCAGTGGGCATTATAACCTACAACTCTTGCACCAATTTTGAACATAACATTGAAGCTGAAAAAATGTAGTTGTTCACCAGCATCGCAATTCCATTACTTTTTATCATGGCTTACCTTGGTGTGGTTTGCAAAGTGCTTCAGAAAGATGAGGAAATCTGTTTCTTGCACCCATCCTGATTTATTTCCACTACCAGTACTTCCTACTGGTCCATCTCTGACACAGTGGTCTGCATAATGTATGTGTGGGAACACAAACAGTGAAGTAGTTGTGTTGCTAATGGCATTAACCGCATATACAAAAGCGACCAGTGAACCGCTCTCTGCTGATGTCGTTGCCCCAACTTGGTTAATATAAGTTAAAGTAATAGTGTGGTAAGTTGTAACATCTGCATTATTGTTACAACTAACCCAGACTGTTGCTGTTACAACTGACTGACTCCTATAGCCATGAACTAGCTAACATTACAGCCAACGGCTAAAACATTAGCACTAAAGACCTACACAGAATATATCCCCATAGACATACAAATAACATAATTCAAGTTTGATGAGTTTAACTGCAAAGCAGATAATGCTATTAGAAATTGAAATAAAGTAGAAAAACTTACTTTTTGGCATACAAATTACTTTTTTTCATGTTAAATTGTCTGTGTTTGACGAAATGTGCTGATTTTTCACATGTGATAGCAGAACTGAATTGGGCATGCACAGGATGAGTCACATCATTTGAAACTTAGCCCTGATTGGAGAAATTGGAAGTGTTACTCCCTACTCAAACTTATTTCAGAGGTATTTTGATCATTCTTTTGTTAGGAAGCAGAAGTTCTTCCAAGGTTTTCTGTAACTAATGGAGTCAGTGTAATGACATGACTACACATGCACACAGTGCACTGACAGTATGTGTAGGAAATCACAGTATTGTAGGGTGGCACAGTAAATATGCAAACTCGCATATAGAATAGAATAGAATAGAATAGAATAGCCTTTATTGTCATTGTACAGAGTACAACGAAATTGGAGTGCCACTCCCTTGGTGCAAGTTTCAATAATAAATATAAATGTAAAATATAAAAAGTACAAAAAAACCAATCGTAAGTACTCAAACAATAGTATGTACAATATATACAGGATAGCAGCATTAATATAATGACAGTATGAATAGCAGCATAATATAATGACAGTGACGGTATGGAATAGGTTCAATTGTTTTTGTGCTTATTTACTACGGTGATAGCTCTGGGAAAGAAGCTATCCCTGAATCTGTTTGTCCTGGTTTTATGTGACCTGTACCGTCGGCCTGACGGTAATAGTTCAAACAGTTGGTTGCTGGGGTGAGAGTGGTCCTTGATGATATTGCCAGCTCTGCTGAGGTACCGAGAGTTTGCAGTGACCTCCAGGCTGGGCAGAGAGCAGCCAGTGATCTTCTGGGCTGTGTTTTAGAACAACATGACAGTTTTAGAACAACAAAGCAATATTCTAAATGTTCATATACAACTATGGAGCACTGCACTACCATAGGCAGAGAAATACATTCAAATCCATATTTGTTTTATTCTGGAACAATCACTGCTAAGTAATAATGATTACTTAAAAAAATATATATATATCTTTTTTATAAACAGGAGTGTGTTCTTGTTCGGACCTTTCACTAGACTGGCATTGGTTAGCTTGTCTAGTCAATTGTAGTATGTGTAAACTATGATGTTTTCATTTGCAGTAGCAGACTTAAGTTCACCTAGCACTCACATATCAACACTTATAGTTGTCTCTGTCCCCGTTGCTTTATTGGGAAGGTTTCTAGGTTTTGGATAGGCAATGGACTCATTCAATCAGGGGTAGGGGAACTCCAGGCATCAAGGGCCGGTGTCCTGCAGGTTTTAGATGTGTCCTTGATCCAACACAGCTGATTTAAATGGATAAATTACCTCCTCAACATGTTTTTGATTTCTCTGGATGCCTGGTAAAAAACTGATCATTTGTTTCAGGTGTGTTGACCCAAGGTGACATCTAAAACCTGCATGACATCAGCCCTTTGGGCCTGGAGTCTCCCACCCCTGATTTACATGAACAAACTGGAGTCTATTAGATGCTCAAATGAAGCTTTCTGAAGCATTGAAGCTTGTGTTAAAAACGCTTCATACTAGCTTTTCAACACATTCCTCTCTGGTGACATCTGGTGGCCAAAATTATGAAGAACAGCTTGAATCTACAAATTAAATTGTAGTGCTTCATTATGACTGCCCATTCTACAGAGTTCACTGTTCTGTCTGATATTGGGCCTACACGTTTGTTGCTTTGAATATGTATGTTTTTTGGGTGAAATAATTATGTCTATTTGCTTAATAGATAAATTTGATCAATAAGCTTCCCTTATTTAAACATGTGCCATGGTGTGGTCTTTCTTTGCTTGTGACTTTTTGATGTTGGTAAATACAATAAATGAAAAACACATTAATATACATATAATAATGTACAACACATTATGGTACTTATACAATTAATCACTGGACAGCTGGACAGGTATGTTTGTAAATAATATTATTAAAAATAAAATAAACACAATCAAAACAAAGACAAACAACAAGAATAAAAAGCTGGCAAACCCACCCGATTGAGGAAAATCAACTCAAAATACTCCCACACAACAGAACCTCCCCTCTTCCTTGCTGGCTCAGTATCGCTCAATAGAATGATCAGTAGTTTGTTGTCACTCACTATCAAAGCACTCCACAAATCCCGCGAATGATCCACTTCCTTATAAACCATCGAATCAGCTACGTTCTAAATGTCACTGATCACATGACTCTGGCCAAACAAATCAAACCTTGACACAGTGCTTCTGAAGCAGTGTGGTTTTTGACACACGTGCTGGAGCGTCAGCTTTAAGTGGGCCATCATTAGATATAATTATTAGCTTTGAATTAGGTATTGTAAGCATATCTTAGAGCAACGATTAAACATAAATTTTATCATTACTCTGAGGGAGAGAGAGAGAGAGAGGCCATTATTCAGGCCATCTTAAACTTGACAATGTGACTTTGTAGTCTAAGTAAGAAAGTGTATGGAAGGTTTTGGGATGATTTTTGCAGCTGTTCCTCTCTTTGGAAACAGCAATTACACATTTATGTAGAAATGGGTTATCAGACGGTGCTTTGTTTTGTATGTAACATGAGATAACTTGAGATGCAGATAGAAATCCAGATGAGCCCCATGAACGCTCAGTCACAGCTCTCTCATACTGAAGGATATCACCCTGGGTTTAGTTCCCCCACCCCTGTTATAGAGGTTCATTTGATAGTTGGGGTTTTCTCTGTGCTATTGTCTGATCTTTACTTTTCAAAGGATTTTGAGGACACGGTTACTGTGATTTGGTACTATATAAATGAAACTAAAAATTGAATTGAAATATGGGCCATATGACCAAACAACTGCACATGCTGTTAATGATAAATTCAGGACAGTACTGGGGACACTTTTCTAGTAAAATGGAACTCTGAATATCTCATTTGTGACAGTGAACGTTATAAAGCTTCCATTGCTTGAGCCACAGCAATAATACTAAGGGTAAAGCTCTAACCTTTTTCCATGCCACACCTAGTGGGATGTTATTACACTTAAGTTATGACTAATATAGGTGTGTGCTTGACCTCACCTATATTTACATGAAATAACAAATAGCCTGTCTGGTGTGTACTTCCTCGAACTTACACAGTTTGCAAAGCACTATCATGCGAATTTGTGATAGAAATTAAACTTGATTGTAAACAAAAAAAGGCAAACCACACTTCATTTAAACATTTTATTCACCTTAAAGCTGTGGAAGGTTGCATTATGCTGCAACATGAGTGCTCAAGTAAAACCCCAGTTATAGTTAATAAACACCAACAGATTCTGGCCCTAAAGTAGCAAATGAGTTGCTTTAAAAAAAGGATGGGGTGTCAGAGTAACGTGAAAAAAGACAAGAGTTCAAGTCCGGCACTGGCAAAGTTACATCCTTCCAGTAACTGAAACACAATTGCTTTTTGCCAGGGAAAGATAGCCGTTGTCCTCCACTGATGGCACTATTGCTGTTTGTGAGCCCCTCCAAATATCTTTCCTCCAGATGAACCCTCTTACTGCTGGCAATGGTGTTGAATTAATCAGAGCCTTCACTTGCTTTACCCCACATTTCCCTTATTCCCAACTGTATGAAAAATTTTGACACAGTGGCCCAAGGCAAAGTAAGCGAAGAAAAAAGAAATAGGCGCCTAAATGACGGAAACCGCTGAATAAACCTTTAATAGTCCCAAAAACCTCCAAATAAAAACAAATTTATGTACTGCCTCCTAAATATGTGAACATTATATGTAATGTAACATTATCAAGAGGTAATTAAATAATCAAATGTTCACATAAATATCTGCTTATTAAGAAAATCTTACGAAAATTCAGTAAAAGCTTTTCTTTTTTCTTGGACAGCCTTATATGTTCTCTGTACAGCTTCTAAAGGTGACTCTGCATCCTTAGCGGCTTCATTTCCAGTGATGCCTCCCATTACACCTCCTGCTACTGCTGCTGCCAAACCTACTGTCCCAGCAGCTACTAGTGCTGTTTTTCCTACTGTTGCAGCAGCAGGCACACATGCTAACATTTCTGTGACACTCATCTTCACAGATTTCACAGCAAATTCACACAATGTTACTACACCAAATAAAGCACCGAGCAAAGCTCCTGTTGCAATCCCTGTCGTTTGGATCAGAAACCTCTTAAACACACTAGTTTTAGCCTGGTTTCTGATCTCTTCTGGGGTTTTATCTGGCATTGAGTGTCTAATGTGCTCTACCCGTTTCTGTATTGCCGTCTCCACATGTTGCAGCATTTTATTTGTGTAGTAACCTCCGTTTTTTTCCACCACCATTTTTTCTATTGTTTTCAGCAACTCCTCCAGCTGGAACTGGTTGCTCCTGTAGTTGTTTGGCTGGTTGTTGTTCCAGTGTTCGTTATCAAAGACGTAACACCGACCACCACACTTTGACACCAGATCACTCAGATTTTTGTTCTGACTGACAAAATCTTCAATTTTCATATTTTTCTTGAGCTGTTCACCGTGAGTGAAAACAACTACAGCATATTTTAGAGCTTCATCTGAGAAATACTGAACTATCTTAGTGACGACAGCCTGCTCGTGCTCTGTGAATTTACCCACTCGAAGCACAATGAGAAAAGCATGAGGCCCAGGAGCACACTCTGTCATACAGCTCATTATCTCAGGCTTCAGATCTTCCTCAGACCTTCCTGTGTCAAAGAAACCAGGGGTGTCAATCAGAGTGATGCTTCTTCCACTGACTGTTTTGGTTTCTGTTTGGCATTTCATTGTTCCAGAGTTTGGAGAGTCATAAGTGGCAAAGAGCTCCTCTCCAAGAATGTTGTTACCCAGGTGACTTTTCCCAGATCCAGTTTTTCCCAGCAGGATCAACCTCATCGTTGTTGAATCTAGAGGAGAACAATGACTCTGTTAAGTACATTTGTTTCTTACTTTTTTCTCCCTTCTTAAAAAGGTGTTTTGCTTATGGTTTGAAGTTTGAAACAGGATGCAATAGATACTGAACCGTTTTAGTCAGATACAGAATCAATATTAAATGATAAGATGAGAACACTGGTCCACTAAGGAAATTTGCTAGGTCAAGCCAGTGATTGGTAAGGTTAATGCAATCATTTACAAATTGGCTCTTTGATGATTTTTTTTCCAAATGCTCTATTAGATGTCACAATTTACTATTCATGTTTTAATGTAGTCCCTTTAAAAAAAAAAAAAAAAAAAAAAAAAAAAATATATATATATATATATATATATAGATATATATATATATATATTAGGGGTGCAACGATATTCGTATCGATATTGAACCGTTCGATACAGTGCTTTCGGTTCGGTACGCATATGTATCGAACAATACAACATTTGTAATTTATTTCATCAACTTTCCTTCTGACGATGCTGTCTGCGTTGAGCGCTCAGTGAATCTGCGTTCGACTACTCCGCCTAGGCTGCACTGTCGAGCGCAGATCCACTGAGCGCTCAACACAGACAGCATAGTCAGAAGGAAGAGCGCAGGGCAAGCTAGCAAGACAGAAGTTAAGCTCTCCTTGCAACATGGACCTCCCCCACCCTCATTCAGATCTGGCGTTTGGAATTATTTTGGTTTTCATGTGACGTATGACCCTGAAGGTAAGCGAGTCATGGACTAAAGTAAAACAGTATGTTGGATGTGCCATGCAATGCTCAATTACATGGGTGGGAACTAGTGTGTTAGCGCAGTTAGCTCGTTAACGTGTTGGCCGTCCAGCCCCATGCACGGGGCGATCGGTGGTAGCTCGTTAACGGAGATTTGCCGTGTTGTGGCGTTAAGGTCATTTCAACGAGATTAACCTGAAAGCACTAGTGGGAACACAACGAATATGACTGCACATTTATGCCGACATCATCCTAGTGCAAAGACAAAAACAACAAGCATGCTACTAACTTTAGCCGAGTCATTTAGACAGCTGTTAGCACATGATTCTCCTTAATTATGCTGCTGAGAATATAGCCCAGAAGAAGCGGATAGTATAGCTTTTATTTTGGAAAGAGACATTTCTCTGTAATAAACTCTCTTTTAGAAAACAGGAAATACTTTGTATCAATAGGTAACTTCACATCTGAGCAGACAAGTATCACATGTGGAGTTCCCCAAAGTTCCATCTTGGGACCCCTTCTGTTTAACATCTACATGCTCCCACTGGCACAGATTATAAACAACAACAAAATAAACTACCACAGCTATGCAGATGACACACAAATATATATCACAATGTCACCAGGAGACCGAGGCCCTGTACAGGCTCTTGGTAAATGCATTGAGGAAATCAATGACTGGTTGTGCCACAATTTTCTCCAGCTAAACAAAAACAAAACTGAGGTAATAGTCTTTGGCGCCAAAGAAAAACGATTACAGGTCACCAGAGAACTTCAATCTATACATCTAAAAACCACAAACCAGGCGAGAAATTTGGGTGTAGTGATGGATGCAGACCTAAACTTAGAAAAACACATTAAGACAATAACAAAGTCAGCTTACTATCACCTCAAGAATATATCAAGGATAAAAGATCTGATGTCTCAACAGGACCTGGAAAAACTAGTCCATGCATTCATCTTTAGTAGGCTTGATTACTGTAACAGCATCTTTACAGGTCCATCCATCCATCCATCCATCTTCATCCGCTTATCCGAGGTCGGGTCGCGGGGGTAGCAGCCTAAGCAAAGAGGTCCAGACCTCCCTCTCCCCAGCCACCTCCTCCAGCTTGTCCGGGGGAATACCAAGGCGTTCCCAGGCCAGCCGAGAGATATAATCTCTCCAGCGTGTCCTGGGTCTGCCCCGGGGCCTCCTCCCGGTGGGACATGCCTGGAACACCTCGCCCAGGAGGCGCCCAGGGGGCATCCTTGCCAGATGCCCGAACCACCTCAGCTGGCTCCTTTCGATGTGGAGCAGCAGCTGCTCTACTCTAAGCCCCTCCCGGATGGCCGAACTTCTCACCCTATCTCTAAGGGAGAGGCCAGCCACCCTTCGGAGGAAGCTCATTTCCGCCGCTTGTATCCGCGATCTCGTTCTTTCGGTCACTACCCACAGCTCGTGGCCATAGGTGAGGGTAGGGACGTAGATCGACCGGTAAATTGAGAGCTTCGCTTTTACACTCAGCTCCCTCTTCACCACGACTGACCGGTGCAGCGTCCGCATTACTGCAGCCGCAGCCCCAATCCGTCTGTCGATCTCCAGCTCCCTTCTCCCATCACTCGCGAACAAGACCCCGAGATACTTGAACTCCTCCACTTCGGGCAGGAACTCATCCCCGACCCGGAGTGGGCACTCCACCCTTTTCCGGCTGAGAACCATGGCCTCAGATTTGGAGGTGCTGATCCTCATTCCCGCTGCGTTACACTCGGCTGCGAACCGCTCCAGTGCGAGCTGGAGGCCCTCACCCGATGAAGCCAACAGAACCACATCATCCGCAAAAATCAGAGATGAGATTCTGAGGCCACCAAAGCGAAAGCCCTCCGCCACTTGGCTGCGCCTAGAAATCCTGTCCATAAAAATTATGAACAGAACCGGAGACAAAGGGCAGCCTTGGCGGAGCCCATCACCCACCGGGAACGAGTCCGACTTATTGCCGGCAATGCGAACCAAGCTCTTGCAACGGTTGTATAGGGATTGAATGGCCCGTAGCAATGGGCCAGACACCCCATACTCGCGCAACACCTCCCACAGGACGCCCCGAGGGACACGGTCGAATGCCTTCTCCAGGTCCACAAAACACATGTAGACTGGTTGGGCAAACTCCCATGCACCCTCAAGTATCCTCGAGAGGACAAAGAGCTGGTCCAGTGTTCCGCGACCAGGACGAAAACCGCATTGTTCCTCCTGTATCCGAGGTTCGACTAGCGGACGAACCCTCCTCTCCAGCACCCTGGCATAGACTTTCCCGGGGAGGCTGAGGAGTGTGATCCCCCTGTAGTTGGAACACACCCTCCGGTCCCCCTTCTTGAAGATGGGGACCACCACCCCGGTCTGCCAGTCCACAGGTACTGCCCCTGATCTCCACGCAACATTGCAGAGACGTGTCAACCAAGACAGCCCTACAACGTCCAGAGCCTTCAGGAACTCGGGGCGGACCTCATCGACACCAGGGGCTCTGCCACCAAGGAGTTGTTTAACTGCCTCAGTGACCTCGCCCCCGGAAATCGGTGGGTCACACCCCTCATCCCCAGACTCTGCTTCCTCCCCGGAAGACGTGTCAGTGGGATTAAGGAGGTCCTCGAAGTATTCCTTCCACCGCCCGACAATTTTCTCAGTCGACGTCAACAGCGCTCCGCCAGCACTATACACAGTGCAGGTAGAGCACCGCTTTCCCCTCCTGAGACGCCTGACGGTTTGCCAGAATCTCTTCGAGGCAGTCCGAAAGTCTTTTTCCATGGCCTCTCCGAACTCCTCCCACACCCGAGTTTTTGCTTCAGCCACTGCCCGAGCCGCATTCCGCTTGGCCTGTCGATACCTGTCGGCTGCCTCCGGAGTCCCACAGGCTAACCAAGCCCGATAGGCCTCCTTCTTCAGCCTGGTGGCTCCCTTCACCTCTGGTGTCCACCATTTGGTTCGGGGATTACCACCACGGCAGGCACCAACCACCTTGCGGCCGCAGCTCAATGCAGCAGCTTCGGCAATGGAGACGCTGAACATGGTCCATTCGGACTCAATGTCCCCAGTCTCCCTCGGAATGCTGTTGAAGCTCTGCCGGAGGTGTGCGTTGAAGATCTCGCGGACTGGGGCCTCTGCTAGACGTTCCCAGCACACCCTCACTACGCGTTTAGGTGCACCAGGTCTGTCCAGCGTCCTCCCCCGCCACCTGATCCAACTCACCACCAGGTGGTGATCAGTTGACAGCTCAGCCCCTCTCTTTACCCGAGTGTCCAGAACATATGGTCGCAGGTCTGGTGATACGATTACAAAATCGATCATCGACCTACGGCCTAGAGCATCCTGGTGCCACGTGCACTTATGGACACTCTTATGTTCGAACAGGGTGTTCGTTATGGCCAAACTGTGATTAGCACAGAAGTCCAATAACAAAGCACCGCTCGGGTTCAGATCAGGGAGGCCGTTCCTCCCAATCACGCCTTCACATCTTTACAGGTCTACCTAAAAAATCAGTCAGACAACTACAGCTCATTCAGAACTCTGCTGCTCGAGTCCTCACTAAGACCAAAAAAGTGGACCACATCAGTCCAGCTCTGAGGTCTTTACACTGGCTGCCTGGCCGTCAGAGGATAGACTTTAAAGTTCTGATGCTGGCCTATAAAGCTCTGAATGGTTTAGGACCAAAATACATCAATGACCTCCTGACCCAGTATGAACCATCCAGATCCCTCAGGTCATCTGGATCCAGTCTTTTATCAGTTCCCAGAGTCAGAACCAGACATGGAGAAGCTGCATTCAGCTTTTATGCTCCTTATATCTGGAACAAACTCCCAGAAAGCCTCAGATCAGCTGAAACACTCAGTTTATTTAAATTCAGGTTGAAGACTCACCTGTTCTCAGCTGCATTTGAATAAAGCACCAAATCCACACTTTTAGCTTAAATTTCAAAACTTACATTTAACTACTGATTTTATCTACTGTTCTGATTTTATCTGTTTTGATTTTATATACTGTTGTTTGTTTGTTTGTTAATTAGTTAGTTAGTTTATTTGCTTGTTTTAATCAATTTTAAATCATGTTTTTTATTTGTTCTTGTTTCTAATGTCTCTGTAAAGCACTTTGAATCACCTTGTTGTTGAATTGTGCTATACAAATAAACTTGCCTTGCCTTTTCCAAAGATGAGTGATTCCTCAATCAGATACAGGGCTTGCAATATCGCTAGCCCGACGTCCTGGGGCTACCAAAATCTATCTCTTCCCTGCCCGTCGGGCTATTGTAGGAAGGAAAAATATATGTCAATGCTTTTACATTCTTTCAGAAATGTAGCTGGGTAATTATGTCATTGGCATCGGTGAGCCACTGTCAATATGTGACATATTGAAATCGCGTTTGAATTTGCGCTTGTTTTTTTGCTTTCACTTTGCAATCGTGCGAACTGTGTATAGAGAGCGACAGCACTGATCTGTGAGTGATGATAATTTGCGCACCAATTCCTCTGACATCGTCTTATTAATCGTTAGCTTACTATGCAAACATGACAAGTGAAATCTCCCGCAGCAAGCTTAAACATGTGAGAGGTTGATCGCGCAGAGAATCGCTGAGCTTATGTGAGTGCGTGTGTAAAAGCAGCAGGATATATATTTTAGTTCTGCTGAGCCAAATAAGACAGGTCAGGGTGAAGAAGTGACAGCCAAAGAAAAGCTTACCACAAAACGGAAAAGTTATGACAAATCAGACTATAAGGCAAAAAGAAAGTGCAGCTTTATGGTTTCATGGACAAAATAATTTCTGTGGCTGCAATATGACGAGCTAAATAACCAGGGCTGCACATAAGTGGTCCGCAGGTGCGCATTCGCTGTCAAAATAAAAAACACGCACAAGGGTTAGGGTTAAATTTAAAAACTGTACTTTTGAGTTAAAATATATATTTATAATTTTAATAAATGACAAATTAAAAAGGCATGAACATTTTTTTTGTATTGAAAAAATATCGAACCATGATACCAAAGTATCGAACCGAACCGAACCGTGAATTTTGTTTATCGTTGCACCCCTAATGTATATATATATATATATATATATATATATATATATATATATATATATGTGTATGTATATATATATATATGTGTATGTATATATATATATATACATACACATATATATATATATATATATATATATATATATATATATATATATATATATATATATATATAAGCACTGTCGGGATTATTATCTGTGGATATTTTCTACACCAACCTTGATCTTGGTCTTTATGGTGAACACCTTCAGTGAATTTGTTTTTTTGGACTGAGCCAAATGTCTGCAAAGACAACAAATTATTACATTAGTAAGAGTTCCTTTATATATTCATTAGATGCAGAGGAAACAAAACGTGATTGGTGAATTATTGATACACATTATGTTAGCAAGTAGGAGCATAAATTAAGTTTTGTAAAGCCCAGTTGCCGTTCGAAAAAAATAAATGCTACACCAAAATTTGGTGTCAGAAAAGAATGATATTGGCAAACAAGATGACTTTTAATACTGTCACATATATATCCCATTGTACCACATGAATTTCTGTTGTGGTGTTTTACAATTTCATTTTTTCTAAGCACAACAAAATCAATATCAGACTTTAGTGTTGGTGGTAATTTTTAAAGAAAAAAGTGCTTTGTCATTACCTGATCTGACTCGTCATCGGGGTGAATGACAATGTGGATCAGGAGTGGTGTGATGCCCACTCGTTCCTCTTCAAATACATGAACTTCCTTCTTTAAAGCCCTCACCACCTCACTGACAGGAAACTGCAGTGCCATCCCAGCACCGAGGACGGGAAGAGCGACAGATCTGAATCCTTTCTTCTCACAAGAAGATAGGATTGTGTTGATGCCCATTCGAAGAACCTATAACACATAAGAATACTGGATTAAGACAAATGGCTTCATTAAAAAATGTCCCCACAAACAGACAGAATAATAAAATCCCTCCTTTACTATCTCACCTGGACTGCAACTCCGTCTGGGTCACCATCCCAGGGAACAAGATTGAGGAAGAAGACTGCATTAGACTGAAGTCCAGGTAAGCCCTCCAGCAGTACTGAGTCACCAGGCATTGTTTCATCTTCCTCTTCCTTTCTAAACCTTGTGGTCAGCTGTGGTCCAGCTACTTCAAACAAAGCATTTCCAACACGGGTAGAGAGAGGATCATGGCCAACCATAGGAGACACCAAAGCATCCACCTAGGAGAAGAGCAGGAGATTTGGTGGGCTTAGAAAATGTGTTTTATTGCAAGGTGTTGTTTATTTTAATTACAGCAACATTTCTCACCTGTTGGCTCTCGATCGATCCCTGAATAACCTCCATGTGGACTCTGCCTCCAGGAGCTCTGGCAGTGGCTCCTCTTGCTGTATCTTCATCAGGTGTATCTATCCCTTGGAGAAGCCTGTCACATGCTTCCTGCATGGCCCTCACCACCTCCTCTCTGTTATCAATCAGGATGATTTTCCTCAAACTTCGACCTCCCACACTGCCAAAGTCCTTCACAGCAGCAACAGTTGCCTCAGTGCACACAGTGAGAGTAACCCCAGACACACCTGAGCTGATACAAGGAATGGCTATGGACTGAAACTCCATTATTTCTGAAAACTTTAAAGCACAATGCACAGTTTTCTCCAGTAACATCTTATCTCTGTTACTTGCTTTTCCACCTACAGGCCCAACTGCATGAAGCAGTTTCTTGCACTTTAAGTTACCCCCTGTGGTCACTACTGTTTCTCCTATGGGAATTTTCCCCAAACACTTCACTAATTCATCACTCTCTCTCTGTATTTCAGGACCACCAGCTCGACTCAGTGCAGCAGCAACACCTGCAGAGTGCTCCAAGTCCTGATTGGCTGCATTTACCAGAGCATCAGCGTGTTGCTTGGTGATGTCACCCTGACACACAAACACCTGGAGCCCATCACAAAGGCTGTAGCTAGCAATGGTTGTGCTTTCCTCTCTTAAACTCAGAGATGCCATATCGTCACGTAAACTTGAAGGTTGCTCAATGTCTAACAACCTGGCATGAACCAGAGACAGTTCTCCAACAACAACAGCCATCCCAGACTCATCTGTGTACACCTTCACCTCACCTGCAGTCTGACAAGAGCTGCTGGACTGAACCAAAGCTTCAACTTTGTCAGGGTTTACCTCATAATGGCAAAAGTAGCCACCAAAGAGAGCGTCTACCTCAGCTTTCCAATCACTAACTTCATCTGCAGCACCAGGTTGAGCTCGCCTCCTGACTAAAACTCTCCCCTCCTCACAGTAAAGATCAGCAGAGCAGGCTAAACAGGCAAGCATGTTCTCAAGTTCTTGCTGAGCATGTGGACATTCTTTCAGGTAACGAAGGAGATAATTATCAACGTGTAGTTCATACTCTTCATCGCTTGGTGGAAGAGACGAGGCGGGAATGTTCTCAGGAGTCTGTGATTGGGAATAAATGCAAATGAGAGGAGGTATCAATCTGTAGCAAAGCTGATACATCATAATAATACTGAAGTAAGAGGTTACGTGAATGTTTTTATCATATGGACAATGTTAATTCCATATGAAGCCATAAAACTTTGATTAAACTTATTTGTGAAATTTACCTCTGCTGGAGTGGAAGTAGGGGTGATGAAATGAGAGGTGTCGTCACTTTCCAGACTTTCTCGGACTGTGATCACCAAACGATGATCTCCAAGCTCCAAAACATGCTCTGATCTCTGAAGGACTCGCTGTTGATCTGTAAACAGATATCTCGAGTTACAGACTGAATTTTTTATGTGACCCATTTTCCTTTTAAGTTTCTTTTTGCCTTCTTTTTATTCTTTCTCCTGATATCCAATAAATGCCTATAACAAACTAAAATTTAATTGTAAAAGTACATACCAAATGCAGGAAAAACAATATTTTCCTGACTCTACATAAATTATAGTCGCTTGCTGAGCTGATTGGAAAGTCCACTTCTGCTTTAAGGTCTTTAAGGTCTGTGCAGCTGACTTTACTTCCTCTTCTACTAAACATTCAAACAGCAAATGAAATTAAAACTGTATTTGTATTTGTTTACACTGCAGTAATCTGGTCATCCCATCTATGCAATGGCCTATTCACAGACAAAAGTTCAAAAGTGGTGGTGGTACATTGTACGCTGCTTCTGTAATGTAATGTATAGCTTGAACTTGACATTATGACAACAACTGACCACCAAATGTTTTGTAGCATTAGCAATTTTCACTTTCGAGACAAACTGTCAATTCACAATTCCTCTATATGTATATGTAATACATACATATACACACACATATATATATATATATATATATATATATATATATATATATATATATATATATATATATATATGTATGTATGTGTGTATATATATGTATATATATATATATATATATATATATTTCCCCAACAGCTGACACCTATGTATGATAAACCTACCCTTTTTATTTTTGAAAGCCACACTGTAGACATTTTTGTCCACTCTCGTCACTGGTCCGCACTCTCCTCCACCTGATCTGCGTCGAATGCTGAAATATTTTTGTAATCTTGTTAGATGTTCTTCTTTAAGACAGTGACACTCTAAGAAAACCGAGTGCTGGTAAAGATCACCCATCATCCCGCTATAACTCAACTATACACAAGCAGCAATTTGTAAGAGCTCAGCAGGGGCGGATCTAGAGAGGTGGCATAGGGTGGCATGTGCCACCCCTAGTGCCACCCTAGTTTTTAATATAACATTGTTTATCAAAATGAGATTGCATTAACACTTTGAGCCTAGCTACAGTTAGCACTGAAAATAAATTCCAAAACTGAATATATTGCATAGTGTTACCCTGAAGCGCCTTGAGGCGACTTTTGTTGTGATTTGGTTCTATATAAATAAAATTGAATTGAATTGAATACCCCCCTCCACCACTAACAAATGGTTCAGCCCATAGTGTGGACCAGCTTTATTTCCTGTTTTCAGTAGCAACCAATGCCTATGATTGTCCCAGAGCACATTTGAATCAACACAATGGACATTATACACACACACACACAAATATGTATATACGTATATATGTATGAGAGAGAGAGAGAGAGAGAGAGAGAGAGAGAGAGAGAGATGTTGTGTTGAGCTCTTGAATAAAACTCCCGCTCAAGCGATAACGTGGAGCAACAACAATCTTTCTTTAATACAGCTTACTCTTGTGCTGTTTTACATGCCACACACTTCCCGTTGAGTGGGTAAGTACTGCCACCTAGTGGCGTATGATGTACATCAATATAGATTACACCACATCCCCCTTACTGAAGTTAGGCTGGTACATTCTTTTGCTCTTCAAACAAAACATAACTGCGTAATATTTTTTTTCAATACAGACATACCCCAGCATTTCAGGAAACAAACTCTTACACTCTTAACACAAGTTAAACCTTCTTGTCCTTTTAAACATGCTATTCTCAAAAACAAAACTTAGCATTTCGAAATACAACTTTTCCCTTTCCAAACAATTAGCTTCACAGATCAAGTCTTTTTGGTTTAATCACTTCCCTACCAGACCGGGTTCTAACCACACCTGGTGTATGGGGTGCGCTTGGCTCAGAAACGGTCTCTATAGGGGTGGACAGGATCTGTTTTACTTCGGTTTGAGTCTCTGTGGGATCGGCACAAGATGACTGCGGTTCCTTCTGAGGGCCCGGTGGCGCCTGTGTCCGGCAGCCTTGCCTCTGTCAGTGCGCCCCAGGGCAGCTGTGGCTACAATGTAGCTTGCTATCACCAGTGTGTGAATGTGTGTGTGAATGGGTGAATGACTGAATGTAGTGTAAAGCGCTTTGGGGTCCTATGGACTAGAAAAGCGCTATACAAATGCAGGCCATTTACCATTTACCATTGTCCCTTGGGGTCCACTGATGATGTACGATCGTGGAGTTGGGTGGACTGATGTCACTGTGCCTTGTGCTTTTGCATCCGTGATCCAGACTGGTTGCCCTGGCAACAATTTATCCAATACTCTTGTTCTATGTCTTTTGTTAAAACATTCAGTTTGTCTCAGCCTTTTCTCTCTCTCAGAACGACAAATCTGCTGAAAATCAGGCAAACATGGCTCTAAGGTTTCAGGAAGCATTGGTAAAGTAGTACGAAGCCTGCGCCCCATGAGAAGTTGAGCCGGGCTGTAGCCATTCGCCAGTGCTGTTGTTCTGTATGCCAGCAATGGCTTGTATGGATCGCTGGCTTTCTTGAGGAGATTTTTGATGGTCTGGACACCCCTCTCCGCCTCGCCGTTGCTCTGCGGGTACCTGGGACTAGAGCAGGGCGATATGGCCAAAAACGTTTATCACGATATATATTTGAAAATTTGCGATAACGATATAACTGACGATATAATTGATGCGAGACAAAATACAACTCCACAACATTACTAGCGCAAAAAGACAACCTTCCATTTATTTTCACTTAATCAAGAAGCTGGTTTTTATGTACATTAAAGCTTTATAAAAATTTAACAGTGCAAATGCAAATTCCTTGCTGAAAGTTTAACCAAAAGGCATTTCCAGTAGAAATGGGCTGACATATCCTGAGCATAACCATGTATAATATCCACTGAAGTTAAAAAGAGGTGCTTTGTACGGAGCCCCCCAGGGGACATGGGAGAAAAAAAAATTAGGGAGGAAAAAAAAAAAAAAATTAGGGAGGAAAAAAAAAAATTAAGACGGACTTTTGCGAGATCTCGCAATAAGTATTGCGAGCGCTCGCAAAAGTATTGCGAGCGCTCGCAAAAGTATTGCGAGATCTCGCAATAAGTATTGCGAGCGCTCGCAAAAGTATTGCGAGATCTCGCAATAAGTATTGCGAGCGCTCGCAAAAGTTTTAGCCGCATTCTTCGGAGGCCGCCAGCTCGAAGCCGACCGGGAGGTCGAGGCACGATGTGCCGGGAAAGCGGTGTTCCTCCCGGCTGTAGTAGGTCTTGACCGCCCGTTAGCTTCGAGCTAGTGGCCGCCAGCTCGAAGCCGACCGGGAGGTCGAGGCACGATGTGCCGGGAAAGCGGTGTTCCTCCCGGCTGTAGTAGGTCTCGACCTCCCGTTAGCTTCGAGCTAGTGGGTGTCAGATCTCCAAAAACGTCGGAGCTCTTTTGCAAATATGTGATGTCTTGTAAACCGAGCAGGTATCTGACGTTTACACAACTACATTCACGCCTCAAAATATCTTAAAAGTGTATTTTGTGACCCAGAAAGAGTAATATTACAACTAAGTAGCTGCCGCCATTGTTGGAGTTTTGCGAGATCTCGCAATACTTTTTGCGAGCGCTCGCAATACTTTTGCGAGATCTCGATTTTTTTTTTTTCCTCCGTAATTTTTTTTTCTCCCATGTCCCCTGGGGGGCTCCGTAGCTTTGCAACATTAAACTGCAGTGTGCAGTACGTATTTTTTGGACCATAAAGTGCACAGGATTATAAGGCACATTAAGCGAAACAAAGCAGTCAGATAAATTAAACTTTATTAAACTCATTCTTCTTGCTTCCTCCACTTCTGTACCATTAATCAATTAATGTTGAATTCTCTGGCAGCTGCTCTATTCCCATGTTGTTGCAGTATATTAATGACTAACCTGGTATTGTGGATGGATTATCTCAGTTGTTCTCCTGACTGAAGTTTGGTCCGTTTACAGCATCCTGCCATGCGATTGCATTTGTCTCTAACTATCAGGAACCTTAACATTAATTTTTATAAGTGGAAAAGTGTTAGTATTCGTCCTCCAGCTTCACTGTTTATGTTATGCTAACATAGCTGTGTCGCTAGCGATCACATCATTATATACCAGCTAGCCCAACTTCAGTAACCCTACAAACGTCACTGCTGTTTAGTTTCCTGTCTTCATTTATGTTGGAAGTGATAGCAGAGCTGTACGTTTGATTTTTTTCCAGAAATCTCTCAGTCAGAACATGCAAGATCATGCTTAGGTAACTAGCGAAACTAGCGAGCTAACTTCCGCTAGCTTCCTGCTAACTTCTAACTCTGTTAAATGTAATAAATTTTGTTTTCATGGATGCCTGGAAGTTAAACTTCATAGTTACACCTGGTAAAGCAGCAACGCTGATCGTTTTATTAAAGATGAAAGAATTTAGAGAGTTTTTAACTCTCAGTGATGCTGCAGTGTTGTTTGACCTGAAGATACGGAGTTTAGGACCCAGATTACTCCCAGATTTAAGAGCATATTAGTCCGACAAATACGACAATAACGACGGCCGCTTGCATGTTCTGCAAAAAAATGTGCTTTGTCGTGTATCTGACGGACAAACACCAAACCAGTTCCACATCACTGAAGTTGCACCATTTTTACAAACCAATTCTGGTTCATCTGTTTCACTCAACAATCGGCCATGTGCGTATGAAAACAAAGGCACTGCGCATGCGCGTTTTACTCCCATTCTATCGCGATATTTCATTTTCCTATCGTTGCCTAACATTATACCGGTATTACCGTGAACGGTATAATATGGCCCAGCCCTACCTGGGACTACTGGTGACATGCTCAAAACAGTAGTCCTTTGCAAAGTCTTTCATTTCTTGACAGGCAAATTGTGGGCCATTATCTGTAATCAATGCTTCAGGTATTCCATGGCATGCAAATATTGACTTTAAATGCACAATCACATTGGCTGAACGAGTTGGGCTGAGTTGAGCAATCTCGACATATCTCGAGAAATAATTACTACCAACAGATAGTTTTTGTCTTTTAGTGTGAACAAATCAACTCCTAAATTCTACCATGGCCTCTCAGGTAAACGTATGGGCATAAGAGGTTCCCTCACATTAACTCTCTCCTGTATGCACAGCCTGCACTTAAGGACAAGTTCACTGATCTGATTACTTAAGCCTGGCCACCACACTGCTTGTCGGGCACGTTCTCGACACTTAACTACCCCTTGGTGACCCTCGTGTATTTTGTCCAAAACTGCATTTCGCATGTTTGCAGGTATGACCAACCTTGTGCCTTGCAGTAGTAGTCCATCGTGTACACTCAAAACTGCTCTTTCTGACCAGTAGTGTTTTACCACTCCCTGCAGCTGGTTCCTGTCAGGCCAGCCCTCTGCACGGAACTTCATGACTTGGGAACAGACGCTGTCAGACTGTAGCTGCTCACGGAGATCTGCAAGGTATTTGCTGCTAGTAGGAAGGCCCTCCAGCACTGCGTCAACGTAAATATCGGTGTCCTCCATAAGATCATTGTCTCTGGGCATCACGCTGTCTGCCAGCGGTAACCGTGACAGCGTGTTGGCTGTGGTGAGGCTTTTGCCTGGAATGTGCGTTATAGTGTAAGAATACCTCATTAGGCGCATGCAGAATCTCTGTATCCGCGGTGGAAGCAAATCCAAGGCTTGTCCTCCAAGTAGGCTCACAAGTGGCTTATGGTCGGTCTCAAGCTCAAAGTGTAGCCCTAGAATAAAGTCACTGAATCTTTCACAGGCCCAGGTGAGCGCCAGCGCTTCTTTTTCCAGCTGAGCATAGCGCTGCTCTGTGGCTGTCAATGATCGCGAGGCATTCGCAACTGGTGACCACACGTCATTGTCTTTCTGTAGTAAAACTGCCCCCAACCCGTATGAAGAGGCATCTGCTGAGATCTTTTGGGGTTTGTTTGGGTCGTAAAGCTGCAGTACTGGAGCGGATGACAGTTCTTCTTTTAAACTGCTAAACGCGTTTTGTTGCTCGTGCCCCCAATACCACATTTTTAGTTGAAAGCAAGTCTCTCAGTGGTTTGTCTTTTTTGGAGAGGTTTGGGATGAATTTCCCCAGCTGATTCACCATTCCTAAGAAGCTCCTAAGCTCACTCACGGTGCTTGGCTCTGTCATATTCTGCACCGCACTAGTTTTGTCAGGGTCAGGACTCATGCCTTCAGATGACACAATGAATCCTAAGAATTTCACTGCTCTTTTGCCAAACTGACATTTTGACATGTTCAGGGTGACGCCCACCTTCTCTGCATGGTCGAGGACAGCGTGGAGTCTCATGTTGTGCTCCTCTCTCGTGGATCCCCAGACCAGGATGTCGTCCATGTGGCACATGTGTAACACTGATGTAGCGCTAATGAAGTAATACAGGCTAGGGATTGAGTGTGATTTTATGGTTATTATTAATCAGAAGATTTAGGGACGCCACTGGAGCTGATGGGCAGTAATTAATAAATACACACAACACAAAAAATGGTTTTGCAGGTACCATGTATTTAACCAAACCCCAAAAAAGAATAACAAGAAAAGAAAAACTTAATCACTCCTGCTGCAGCTATCCAATTAATCAAAAACCCAGTGAGGGTACACAAAGACAACTAAACAGATTTATCTGGCTTATACCAAGCAACACAGGTTCTCAAAAAAACAGTTCCCCCATAAACACCACATGTTAATATCAAATCCACTGATCCACACTGAAGTCCATGAGTTTAATCTGAATGTCCATGAGAGATGTCCAAGCGCTATTGTCCATAAATGAAAGGAATGGTGTGTATGATTGCGGAAATCAGTGTATTTGGAAAATGGGGACAGAGCGTTGTCTTTGATAGCTTCCTACCCAACCGGTGGAAGCGTCAATTGCAGAATGTGTCCTGCTCCTAGCCGTTCATTGGCTCGCCATCCTTTTCCATACCCCAAAAAGGTTCACCTGGCCTGCATTAAATAAACAAGGCCAATAAGAAATCACAAGAATAATACAAAAATGTCAGCCAATTAAGCTAAATACATTAAGTTATTCTTGTTCCTGTGTACACAATTTATAAATAAATAAACAAACAATATATTGGTTAAATATAATATTTCTAACCAATAAGGATTTAACTGAAAACATTTCAACTGCTACATACATACATACATACTATGTAGCTCCACAACATTTGTTATTCAACAACTATCAGTCAAATCAAAATCAAATTGTTTGGACCGGCAGCAGCCGATTAGGGTCAGCTGGTAGCAATACAAACAGTCAATTAAAAGTTCAAACTCACCAATTCCGTTCTGTTCAGTGCACAACAACATTATGGCTCTGGCTCACAGTAATCAGCATCTAAGTTGCATAAGTTAGTTGGTGTTAAAAAAATGCATTAAAACGGGAAAAGCAAATGTTTGCCAATACACACCTGCAACAGCTCTGTCACCTGGCTTGCCTCCACGCATCTGACGGGAGGAAGCCGGGACAGGCTTACTATGACCTACATGCCATCCGATTGGCTGAGCAAAGTCATGTGGTTGGAGTCATGCATTTGTGATGCGTTCAATGGCAGGAAATAAGTGCAGGAAATTACTCTGGGTTACACATGACTCCCGCGAGGCCGGCTGTCACTTCCGTCATCATCATGTTTTGGAAATGCTCTGATGCACTGGAAATACCAAATGCCAAACGATTGAAATGGTATCTACCAAATGGCGTAATAAGTGTGGTGAGGAGAGCAGATTCTTTGGACAGCGGTATTTGCCAAAAACCCATGTTAGCATCAAGCTTGGAGAAATACTGCGCACCTGTGAGCATGCCTAGTGTTTGGTCTACAGAGGGGAGGATATATCTTTCACGACACACCGACTCATTTAATGGTGTCATGTCCACACAGATATGGACTTTCTCTTTGTCCTTTTTGGGGGCTACGACCATGCCGCAACACCAGTCTGTGGGCTCTTCCACACGACTGATTACTCCCAACTGTTCCATCCTTTCCAGCTCTGTTTTGACTTTGCCCAGTAGTGGCAGTGGAACACACCTTGGCACTTTCAGTGAATAAGGTTTAGCGTTGGGCTTCAGCTTAATCGTGTATGGTTTTTGAACAAGCCCGAGCCCATCACATAGTTTCGGGTACGCTTTCTTCACTGTCTCAAGGTCAACATTGTCCATTCGGGCAATTAGTTTCAGTCTCACAGAAGCTGTCCTGCTTAAGAGAGCTACACGCAGATTTCTGACTACATAGATTGTCTCTGTAGTGCTCCTGTCACTGTAGGAAATGTCCTCCTTTGTAGACCCAAGTACCATCAGTGCTGCACCTCCTGGTCCATACAGTGGCTTTTCAGCTTTTTGCAAATGTTCATTTGGCTGCTTAATGTCTTTGAATGTCTCCTCTGAGATAGCTGTGACATCTGCCCCCGAGTTTAATTTAAATGTCATGCTTTTGCCTCTCATGCAGATGTTAGCAAGCCACGGGTCTTCTCCTGCCACCTCATGCACAGTTGTAGATCTACAAACTCTCCCGTAGGGTCCACGTTTTCCACAGTTGTGGCATTCTGCATTTTTGGCTGGGCGCATCTGTGCTTTTCAACATTTAGAACATGTTTTATTCTCTTGTTTTGTTATTTGTGGTTTTTGTGGCTTGAACTGCTTTTGGTCTCTGCTTCTGAATTTATTTGGCTGTGATTTTCTGACATGCACGGCATGCACGGCTGTTTTGTCCGTGCTGCTTTCACCTATTAGGACAGTTTGCTGTCTTTTTATTTCCTCAGATTGTCTCGTCATTGTGATAGCTTTGGTTAGGGTCAAATCTTTGTTGAGCTCCATTCTCTCCGACAGTGATGAATCTTTAAGACCCACAACGAGCCTATCCCTCAAAAGTTCATCGTGAAGTTCACCATATTCACAGTTTTCAGCGAGAGCATATAGAGCTGTTATGAAGGAGTCAACTGTTTCTGCTGGCTGTTGTACTCGCTTATTAAACCTTGCTCTTTCATAGATCACTTTCTTTCTGGGGACAAAATGTCTATCAAATGCGTTTCTGACCGCATCGTACTACTGGCACTGCCCGTCTGTTAGGTCAAGTCCCCTTAGCACGTCGTCAGCCTCGTCTCCCATGCAGTAAACTAATGTGTTCACTTGGTTAGCATCTGTTGAACTGTTCAGATTACTTGCTCGAAACGTCTGATCCACTTCTCCCATCCCTTGGGCTTTGCGAAGTCGAACAGTTCCGGTGGCTTGATGGTGAAAGTAGCCGCTGGTGGCACTGCCATAACCGGGCCAGGTGTCGCTGCTGCTGCCGGTAGCGCCGCCGCTTGCTCCGACATGGTTGTGTGTTTCGCCAAAATCTGAGACACTGAATTACTGCTCTTTATTGTGAATATTTTAATTCTGACATTAAAAAGTCTCAGACAAATGTTTTCTTTAGCAGTTATATTTTATACCATACACCAACACAAATGTAACACTTCTTTTTCCCCGAGGCATTAAAGACAAAACAGAACAAAGACAATTAGGTGCATGTAGCTTATAAAGTGACCGTTCAAAGTCACTTTAAAAAAAAAAAAAAAAAAAAAAAAAAAAGCAAAACAAAAACAAACCCGGGGTAATGATATTACTTAAAGCAACAAACTCTTACATTTACTTAGCAGTGATTTTATTTCTCCAATGTTCTAATCTAGAACCACAACTCTACACCTGCCTGGTGAGGATAGAGCACCTAGAGTCACGCCTTTCAACATCCAAACAGTGTGAGTCATTCGAGTCACTCACAGGTTTCTTCACTGCTATTTTAGGTCTTGAAAGACATTAATCAACATGGTAGAGGTGAAAAAGTTGGCATCACAACTTCTTCACTTCTGCATAACAGCCAGAGCTTCCTTCCTTCAGCCCAAGGCCAGGATAGAGAGGCTGAGTGAATACTGTGCACACTTTGTGAAGCAGAGTCATGATGTCAGAGATGCTGTAAAACGACAGAGTACCTGACCTGTAATCCAGGTACACGCCAATCTGAGAGGTACGAGGACCTGACACCGCCTTTGCTACTAAATTATGTCTGAAAGTATATCCTTTTGCAGAGCACTCCAAACACCAGGACTTGTCATTCTTCCCAAATTCTGAGTCAAATGATGTCCGGCTGATGTTTTTGTAAGACGCTGCCACTGACCAGGCGCCACCACTCCAACTGACCTCCCAATAGCACCGCCCTGTTAAACCCTCTTTGCACAGCACCTGCTTCACACCTCCAAACCTGTCCGAGTGAGATAAATGAAAATGCTCATAGTAGCCACTCGTCACTCGTTGAGAATCTTGTGAAAGGTCCAAGTATTTGTTGACCGAGTTGGGATCCACTGTTAGAGGACAGTGATCTGATGGACAAGCAAACCAGGAATATCATCAGCCTTCAAGTATTTAGTAAGTGATTACTGCTTTGATATACTGATATACTTACAGCACAAAAACTCTTCTCTGGTCTTTGGCACAGGTGGCAGCACAACTTTTATACCAAAAACTGATAGGAACAAAATAAATGAATAATACTGGATTAAGTGGAATCAAGTGGATGGATATTTCTCTCAGGTACCTGTTGCAGAGATCTTGGGCCATGTGGTCTCCAGAAGCTTCTTCATGTCATCTCTCAGCTGAGTCAGACATTCGGTCACGGTTTCCACTGAATGTTTAGGACGAACAACAGCGCCTGTTGGCAAGTCTGGAGATTCACATGAGATTGAGAGAGACTGGAAGAGCTGGGAAAAAAAAGAAAAAAAAAAAAAAAAAAAAAAGATGTTGAAATTTAATTTTTGAACATATAACATATTTAAATAAAAACATTTTATGTGTAACTATAAAGGAAAAAGAAGAAAAAAATCCCAATAGGATGTGTGCAAAGTTTCAGCTCCCTGCTTTTCTCAAAAAAGTATTTCTACAATAGATCTAGTTTTTCAAGACTTGTTCTAATATGGCTCCATCAGTATCGGCTCTCAGGCTACGTCCACATGTACACGGGTATTTTTCAAAGTGCAGATTTTTCTATGCTTGGCACCACATTATTGTTTCAGTGAAATTAATTTCTACATTTGTACAATGGTGGACTGTCAGTAATTTTACTCTCTGCAGTGTTTTTATATATACATACATACAGAGAGCGAGAGATGGTGCACCATATACAAAATTTATATCCTCCCTCTCATTTTTTCAATGTAAATGCTCATATTCATTGATGAACATTTGCTGCACAGCAACACATTTTAAATCAAATTTATGCATCCTCATAAACTCCCCAGCAAGAAGTTACAATGTGTGCTCAAACTGCATGTTTCACATTAGGTTTCTTTCACCTGGATTTTTCTTTGCTCGGGTGGGAAGCTTTGATGGCCTTACATGAAATGAGCGCTACAAAACATAGCAATTAACAAAATAGTGATAGTGCAGTGTTTATGTCTTCATGAGGTAATGTTTAAACAGGTTTTCCTCTACAACCATTTGAGCTTTTACAGCTCCAGATGTGACCTTTTGGTTATAAAACACTGAATTAAATATAGAGTCTAAATGGTGACAGAATTTTAGAAAGAAACATGAGTTGGCCTACAACACAAAAGACACATTTCCTACCTGAATGAAATGAATGTGATCTTCTGTATGAGAAAGCTGTTCCAGGTCAGCGTCTCTTTTCTTCAGCCTGGCGATTTCCTCCTCCAGCTGCAGCTGCAGAGCTTCTGCCCGAACAACTGCAAGTTTCTCTTGAGTCTCAATCAGCTGCTTTATTAAAGTACGTTGCTTTTGTATGGAGGAGATCAGCTCATCAAAGAGCTTGTCTTTGGACTTCATTGCAGTCTGAAAATAAATCTGTTTTATACAAGGAAGGTTTAGATTAGGAAAAAAATACTTTTTGGAGGCGAATTTAGAAAACTGCGGCAAAATTCATAAACCAATATAAAGAAAATAAAATGTAGCCACTGCATTTAGTAAATATGTAATAGTTAGTGTCTCATTGATGGATTTTAATTTCTGATTTTTACTCCAAGTATTTTCTGGAGAGCTTTATTTTTACTTATGTTGTCCACATTGGCTCCTTTAAGTGACCAATTAGGTTTATTGTTAAAAATGTGTTTGTCGTGGTTCATCTGCAGTTTACTTTGCATCTTGACTCACTGTGAAAAGTTTCCATGTAAACAATATCTCAAAGTGTACATGCAACTATGTGCCTGTTGCACACAGATGAAATGGGCCACAGTCAGCCAATTCCATTTGCTGACTGAATCTCTTGTATTAGGTACATTGAAGATACAGGATTAAAGCCTGTTAATGCTCTTAATAGAAAAAAAAACTGTATAACTCATATGTATCATCTCTGTATGATTGTAGGGTCTTCATGTTATGGTATAAAGCACATTAAGGAGGCAGTTATTCTTATGAAAGCTGTATTAATCTGAACGCAGTAGTTGGAATTTAACCAAGTAATTTATGAGTTTACACTACCACAAAGCACATGTACTAGACAGCACTGTGGTCAGTAGAGATATTTGGTTTCTAGTCTTATTTCCACACCTTGAAGTCCTTCACAGCTTGGACCAGCTCATTCAGCTCTTTTTGTCTCTCCTGGGATTTCCGCTTAACTGCACAGTGACTCAGAAAAAGCCGTCCCTGCAAGAAGAAACCGCAGGATCAGAGAAAAATTAAAACACTCCAGATTCATTTCGGTTTTTTTTATTGATCTTTACCTGCTCAGCAGCTCTTTCTGCTGCAGCTGACACTGTTGAGTGGCGCCAGTGATCGTCCATGGTGCACAAATAGCAGATACATCTTTGATCAGTCTTACAGTAAACCTCCATCAGCTTGTTGTGCTTTGTGCACATTTTTTCCTTAAGTGGCACTGTAGCAGACACCAGCTGGTGAAGCTTCAGCACAGGAAAACTGTGGTGAGGCTCAAGATGAGCAGGACAGTACGATGCCAAGCAGGTCAGGCAGGACATGCTGGCTTTGTTTCTTTTGGTCCCACAACAGAAATCACAGGCAATGTCTGTTGGTCCTGCAGGAGCAAGAGGAGAAGCTGGACGGGCCTGTTGGGTTACTGTCCTCTTCAGCTTCTCTACAACCTACAGTGATCAAATAAAAACGGTCAAAGGTTTTGCACGACAAACAGAATCAAAATAGAACTGAAAGAGGATGAAGTCAGCAAAAGCATCCCAATTGTGTATTTTCTTTAAAACTGTAGAAAATGCAATAATAAAAAAACATAATATGTTGTTGTGTACAGAATAGCTGGTTATGAAAATAATGTTGTGTATTAAAATATTTTAGGAGTAACAACAGTGGGTGTGGTAATCACCTACAAAAAATCTAATGCCATGCCAAAATAAATAAGAAATTATACTCCTGGGACGTTATTAGACAGAACCAGAATGGAAAAAAAGACTAATTTCAATGTGGCAGACATGCTGGTGTCAGTCTTTCAGAAATTGCTAATCTTCTGGGACTGACACACACACACAGGAACCAAAAAATAAAAATACATAAGATATAAATAAAAGCCAAATAAAAGAAAGAAAAAAAATGAATTAAATAACTAATTTAATTTCCATGGAAAACTAAGTCTCACTGAGGTTAAAAGCCAAAGATTAAAAGTGGGTTTTAAGACGCGATTTAAAAGTGGATAGTGAAGGATACTCTAACGTGCCAGGGCAAAGTACTCCATAATTTTGGTCCCACGATAGAAAAGGCCCTGTCCCCTCTGAGCTTCCTCCTGGATCTCGGTACCTACAGGAGCAGCTGGTCAGGTGACCTGAGAGACCGACATGGTGTGTGGAGATAAAGCTCAGAGAAGTAAGGCAGGGCAAGATTGTGAAGGCATTTAAAAACAAACAGAATTTTAAAATTAGACACAGGCAGCCAGTGCAGTGAGGCTAGGACAGGGGTTATATGCTCTCTTTTACAAGTTCCTGTTAGGAGTCGTGCAGCAGCATTTTGAACCAGCTGCAGACGTGAGAGCAATGACTGACTGACCCCCACATAAAGTGTGTTACAGTAGTCCAGGCGGGAAGAAATAAAAGCATGGATCACGGTTTCAAGGTGCTGCCTCGAAAGAAAAGATTTTACTCTTGCCAGTCGCCTTAAATGATAAAAACTGCACTTCCCCACTGCTCTGATTTGGTTGTCCAATTTAAAAATCACTATCCAACTTAAAACCAAGTTGGATAGTGATACAGACTGCTGTTAATAATTAATAATTTAATGGTGTTGGGGATATTTTCTTGACACACCACGTGTCCTTTAGTAAGAGATGAGCTTATCTGAGAGATAGCTGCAGATCATGGCACAAAGCTGAAACCTGACATAAACGACAAATCTGCAGCAACTGTGTGATACTGTCACGAAATGTTGAACCAAAAAACACCGAGGAATGTTTCCAGCACCTTGCTGAGTCTGTGCCACGAAGAATTAAAGCAGGTCTGAAGAAAGGAGTGGGTCAAACACGGCACTAACCACGTGACCGGTAGGCGTAAATGTGTATTTAATTAACAAAACAAGCAAAAAAAAAGGTACATTAATTAACTCGGATTTTTTTTTTTTTATTATTTTTTTCCAAGCAGCACGGTGGATACATCACCTCAGCCAGCATGGTGTTCCTCCCGAGGACAGGCCTTGGACTGAAGGTCTCCCTACACTGAGGACAGCTGTACGTTCCCTTCTCCTTTTCCTGCTCCCAGAACCCCTCGATGCAGATTCTGCAGTAAGTGTGTCCACACTGGATGGTGACGGGATCTTTGAGTAGGTCCATACATACCGAGCAGTAAAGCTGATACAGGTCCAACTCGACGACGGCACACTGCTGCGGCCATTTCTCTGCCATTTGGATGAAATCCACAGGTGCACAGCGGAGTTTTTAACTAATTGAAGGGAAACGCAAGGAAATGTGGGGTGGGGCTTCAACTTCTGCAAGTCTTAAACCAATTAGTATGTGACAGTTTTGTTATAAAAGCTTGCTAACGCCACTTAAAAAAAATTAATACATTAAAATAATGACAAATATAAAAATAAAAAGCAAACAATAACCACTGTTCCCTGCAAATGTTATGTATTTTATTTATTAATTTTTTTTATTAATTTTTTAAACCATAATCAAACTTAAAAAAGTTACAAAGTTAATGTAAATGTTAAAAAAAAAAAACATACACGAATGCATGGGAACAGGATGGGGACAGCTGAGAAGCTGGTAATTAAGGTGTTTCTTCTCTTGTTGGTATGATCGTTTTTTGTTTTTTTTTGCCTGTCCCGTTTGGCTCTTTTGCCATCAGAATTACTATCTAAAGGCAAAGAAAGATGCCCAACGGATTTACTTTACCAAATCGACCAACCCAGCCTTGCCGTATTGGTCTATTTGATTCGTCTTTTATTGTTTATTTTAGTTTAACCTGCTAAATGCGGGACAGATATGATTGCTGATATGATTCTTGTGTTATTTCCTCATTTCCCAGTGAGGCAATATACTGCAGACATTAGCATTACATGAAGCAAATGATGATTGTTTTCTAGTGCTGTAAGTTATGACCTTTGATATGTGTGCACACATGGGTGTGGCTACCTAAGAAAAAGACCTAATAGCCTCTGGCCAAAATGATTTTATCTTGTACATTTGAATATACATAAATGTACACATAAAGAAATAAATACATCATTCTTTTAGTATTTAAAGATAAAAGATAGATGTCAGTAGTTTTTTTAAGTACAGTATTTTAATTATGAATATACATTGATTAGTATGTAATTTACATCTTCCAGCAAACTGATGTGTTCGCATAAACCTAGAATTAATTGATCAAAATCAAAGGAATTTTTATTTGTGGTTGCACCTTCAGACTCATACCTACACCTGCTACACATACCTACAGTATGAAGAAAAGACACAATGTGACTGGCATTGAGGTAAAATGAGTGTAAATATTTGCACAGTAGCCTTTCACTAATGGCCAGACTTTAAGAGAGAGAATGATTTTTAAAGTGACCACAAAGCTACCTGGCACTTCAAGTAATACAAGGCAGAGATGTAATTTAATCAAACCGTCTGAATTTTTGATGTCTAAAGTTTTTTTGATCTCTATGTCACAGTGTCCCTAATAAATAGGCCAGTGAGTGCTACTGCTAGTTTTAATATAAACTTTAGAATAGAAAAGCCTTAATAAAAGAGATGAAAAATAACTTTAATAGTATAAAAGTTACTTTTTTGCTGAACTGGATGTCATCATGGCACAGAAAGTTTAACAGAATTATGTCTGGGGAAAAGAAATCCTGCGATCTGCTGACATCTAGTGGTGACTCACTGTAATTACGACTCTAATCATTGAGACTCCTTTTGCGTCTCTATGGATCTTAGCGGGACTCTTGTTTGAGCAACACGATTTTGCGCCTACACGTCACCAGCTGCTGTAGGCGCAAAATCCCTACTGTATATTTTGAGTTTAATATTTAGCTCATGTTTAATTAATATTTCATAGAGATTTGTTGTTGATCATTTCAGGAGTAGTAATGTGCACATTTCAGTTATGTTTACTCAGGGCCAAGACAATCATATTGCACTGTTTGTGATTAGGAGATAAAATAGGTGCTTACCACTTTAAGAACAGAGATACAGTTGCAGGGGGGTGGTTTAGTAAGTTGAGGGCCATGCCTGAAAACATCAACAAATTTTCATTCAAGTGGAAGATTTTTCTTTTTGGATATCAGAACATTCACCAGACACTCCTTTTTTGGGCTTGTTTTATTGGAAATGACACTGCAACATTAAATGCCTCACTGTGAGCTTCACATCAGAGAACATTTTCAGTTACTTAAAGTGATGAGTTTCGTTGGAGGATGTGGAATAGGAGACTTTAAAAATATTCCCTAATTGGGTCACTTTATCAGAACAGCTCCTTTATCAG